>NC_041389.1:124337361-124355957 GCF_002162155.2 Triticum dicoccoides
TTCAAATATTTTGACTAGAACTTTGACCAATGATATCTCCTAGCCTAGAAGTCCAAATGAGTTGATTCTTTTTGCATTGTGTTTGTTTCAGAAAGCTCTAGCAGCACATCAAAATGTGGATTTTTCCTTGCTGCCTAGAATTTCTGGTGATTTTCAGAATGGTTCTTGATATTTGTTTTGTGGTTTTTAAATATTTTTAGAGGGAGAGACTTGTCTTGAAGCCTATCCAGGAGGAGTGTGAACCTCCTCTGCACTAAGGCAAGCCACACCAACATTTGGATGGTGTCGTTTCAATATCTATGATTTTCCTACTTGAATATGAGCTATTTTTCATGCATTTAAATTAGTTAAATAATTATGGTTTAATGCTAGTTACTTTGTCACGCTTGATATGCTTGTTTAAGTTACTGGTTGACTGCATGAACTAGTTTGGTCAAGTAGAGTAAAGTTTTAGCTTTATGAAAGCACTTTGATAAATAATGGTAGTTTATTTTTGATAATTAGATTTTCATATAAATGCTAAGTTAACCAAAATGATGCATGATAATAACCAGTGTAGTAAAATCAGTAAGGTTTATTGATGAGTAGTGCAAGAAAGTTATTTTGGTAAGGTTGATCCGTTCTTGTGAGTTGCATGGTTTGCATATCAAGTAGTTGCATGATCATGGCATCATATGACTTGGAGTGAGTTTATTTTCAAGTTAAACCTAATAATAATCCAACTTGAATATAACGTTGATCAAGTCATGGTGCCACTGAATAGGGTTTTCTCAGTGCGACCACATTTACCTTATGGGGGGTCTTGATTCGGTCCTTTGTCGTGCCTCTTTGCCGGTGCCTCCAATGAGGGAAGGTTATGGGCATGAGATACCCTGGCCCGGTAAGCAGACATAACCTTGTGTGCCCGTTTGTTTTTATGGTACCTTGTCCCCGTTTGGGACCATTTTGCCACGACGGTGGCCGAAGATGCCTTTGGTAGGCATGGGGCCACCCATGACTTAGCCCTGAGAGGGAGTTGGTCGGATTGGCCGGGAGAGTGCCATGGAAAGGGAAGGGTTTCGTCAGAATGCCGTTGGTCCACCCGAATGGGAGTGTGAGGCCATGGGTTCTGTGGTGTGGGTAAAGTGCGCTACCTTTGCACAGTGTATTTAATCTATCAATAGCCGCATCCTCGGTTATGGACACAACTCGGAAGTAGGTCACACCATGGATCAACAATTATAATTAATCTTGCACACTAAGTATTTATTGTTGGCACTGGTTTTATGATGATTTGTGGATCATGTGATGATCGTAAGTGATTGGCTTCAATTGTGATCCGGGTATGATCACCGTCCGGTTACGAGGTAACCCGTCTGGTAAGCGAGTCCGAGGGACTCGGTGCACATGTTGGTTTCACCGCATCGGTAGTATTACTTGCATTGAATTAACCTGATTAATTTTCATGATATTGTTTGTCATTATGCTTATGTTTGTTGTGAGCTTGCCAGTACATTCAATGTACTGACCTGGTGTGTCATGCCAGCTTTCAGGCAAGTCATATCGGATCAAAGAGCTTCTCGCGTCTAGATCGTGTCCACGTCGGTGTCCCTGTGCTATGGAGTTCCACTTCATCGTTATTCCGCTGCCGCGTAGTTTATGTGATCGAGGCCCTTTCATGTTCATTAAATAATGTACATACTATTCAGCTGCACCGTGTGTGCCGTTTGGCCACTTATCTCGATGTAATATCAGACCTATGTTTCCGCTAGCATCACTAAAGCGGTTGTTTCTGTACCATGTTATTGTGTGTTGCCAGAAGACTTGATCTCTGGGCTGGCAATGCAAGGTAAACTGGTTGCTCTGAGCCGGGGTGCCACGAAGGATCTTCCCATGAATATGTCTTGAACCCACTTGGGGGATCTTCTCACATGGAGGTGTTGAACTCCATGGGAGTGGTAAGTGGATGAGCAAAGCTCTATCTTAAATGAGCTCTAACCTTTGCTACCCCTAGAAGTAGGAGGGGGTAGTCATTTTATAGTGATAGTACAAGTTGGGACCAAAGGAAGGGATACATCGGCCTTTGGTCCGGTCTCTGCACATAGGCAAGTGCCAGATGCCTGGGCTGGGGGCCTGATGTCCGGTGGCTCACAAAGAGCCGGATATCCGAGGTCTCGGTCGGATGTCTGGGATGGGTTGGCCTGATTCCTGCTGCTATTTGGATACATCAGGCCGGATATCCAGGCGGTGGCCGGATGTCCGGGCGGATGCGGGTTGTCCAGGCCTTGTAGCACTTCAGTTGTTGGCCTGCTATTGTGGATGTGGCCTCCAGGTGACAGATGTCCAACCGCTATAGACTTGCAGCGGTTCCTCTCATTGTGCTCCTTCATCTGAGTACTTGGAGACTTGTCTCCCGAGCATCTCCGTGAGGATCTTCTGGATCATACGGGAGCTCGTTAAGGAGAGATGTCACCTCGGTCTCGATAGCTCTTGCACGTGCTCGTGTCATCGGTCCACTTGGCACTTGAGGAGACAAAGGTAGGTCCATGGGATGACCGTAGGATGCTCCGCATCAGTTCTCCTCCCCGGTGTACTTCCACATTAGGTGAGCCCAAGCTTGAAGTGGTTGGATTCCTCGGCTCAATGCAATGTGCATCACGTGAACTAGGGTCAAGCCAGAATATTAGACCAGCTCAAACGCCTTCTTGTGAAGTCTTTAAGTCACCTTGGACTTGACTGAGTTGTACTTGGGGCTCTAGGATTTGCGCTTGGCGGGGCTGAAGGGGGTCACTATCTCGAGCCAAGGTGGATTATCAAGTTCTACATCCGGGATGTAGAACCACTCCTCCTACCACTTCTTGTTCGTCTCTGTGAACTCCCCGGTCAGGTATCCGTAGTTGGCATGTTTGCTAATGGCGGCCCCACCGCACTCGCATGTCTTGTGCATGCTGGTTTGCAACTTCACGCAGAAGTATCTCCTCCACAAGCCAAAGTGTGGCTCAACGCAAAGGAAGGCTTTGCAAAGCGTGATGAACACGTGAGGTGAAGAATGGACTTTGGGGGGATATGGTGGAGTTGCATGCAATAAAATAGCAACAATCCGCGAAAGAAATGATGGATTGGAAAGCCGGGGCCACGGAGAAGAAAAAGGATAAAACATACCCTCTCATTGGATTCCAGCTCCGGTTGCACCTCCACCCAGACGTTGTTGTTGGCTGCCACGGTGACCGGCGAGTGCGCAAAGGCGAAGATTAGTGGTGGCAGATACCCGCTAGAGGAGAGGCGGTCCAGTTGACCGCCTATGGAGGTGGAAGACATCCACTTTCCCTCGGTCGAGGAAGGGACCTTCTCCTTGGGCTTGATGATGGTGAGCTCCTTACCGATGTTTGATGGCTTGACTGCCCTTCATCAGCCGGCGTGCGCTACCATGGTGGTGTGGTGTTGCGGTGGTACAGCGGAGAACCGCGAAAAGCGCTGGGGTAGCAGAGCTCTGGGTGCGAGAAAGAAGATTGAGGCGAGAGAGGCTGATTAGGACATCACTTCCATCGTTACACCCACCATGGCTCCTTCATCAGTTATTTCACCTGGACCTATGACTAGAGTGTGTGCGCGTCAAAAAAATGGCCAGGTACTATCGCTCTTTCGTACATATGATTTGACTGACAAAAATACGATGCTACAATCATGTTCCAATTTGCTTGTACTCGGGAATAATGAAGAGATTAGAGATGAAGTCAACTACGCATTCAAATCAGATGGAGCAATGCATGCATGTCCACCGAATCCATCAACCATGTCACCTGCATGCATGCATCCACATCGAACCATCCATACATGCAACCACGTGTACAAGGGCCACGACCAAAGGAGTTGTATAAGGGCCAAGACCAAAGTAATTGATTAGGTATTAGAATATTTGGTAGCCTGTGAAGGCCCACGCGTGGACGTACGCCTGAAGCCGTCCATGTCCGAATGGGACACAGCGAACCGACGTCTGCCTCTAAATAGCTAACCTAGATTAGATTTTAGACCCGGGTTTTATTGTATTGTCTAGCCATCGCTACAATTCGCATCTACGAGACGTGTAGGACCACAGTCTTGTTAGATTCACAGTGAAACCCCAAATTTTGATCTAGTTCATGTGCTTAATTTTTCATCCGCAATTTCAGATTGCAATTCACCTTTGTTCTTGCCGGTTCTTTGGTTGCTTGCAGGAACTCGAACCTCGTTGTTCAGGTTGATCGTGCTTATGGAAAGGTCAATAACCATCGGAGATTGGTTTAGCGATTGTCGAGGCGTATCGTCGGGTACGGTATAGCCGGATCGTCAAGGTCAAAATTCACCAAATTGATAGTTATCTCCACTCTCATCGAAAGATCGAGCCGCCGTTATATCAGAGGCTAGGAGCCCAAAGCCCCATCTCCTCTATCCGCTTTGTTATATAGAGTGGCGGGAATGCGAAACGGCAGCTGGCTATCTCTGTCACATGGCCGCAAATCCCCTCGTATCCCCACGATGAAGTTAATTGCGCGTAGGGGTCAAGGGGACCTGTGTTATCCTTCTGCGGGAATGGAGGCACACGTCCACTATTATGGGACGTGGCATGGGTGGGCCTTCAGCTCACTTATGCACGTCACATTGACCGTCGAGTCATGCCTGACATGTGCTCTCTATCAAGACCAGGTTAACCTTTGAAGGTACTGCGTGGGAATTCAGGTTGCGAAGAGCTAGCTACATGGGAATCATTTTTCAAGTGCAGATCGGCTATCTCCTTCGACCAATCAAGACCGAGGTGGATTGCACCACTTTGGATGCAACCTAGTAGCTGGAGCCCAGCTGCGCTTGGATGTTGTTGGGAAAGTTGTGTTGAACCAGTTTTAAGATTGGCGACTGAAGGCAAGTGTAGCACAGAGTACCGAGATGTGGCCAAGCTTGAAGACCGATTCAAGGGCTACTGTTGGTGCCCCGGCCCTGGGGACTCGCACAACGTCAATTCCTAGTCTGATGGGTTGGATTGAGGACCCCCTAGGTTGGTTCCGTCCTGGGCCACATTGGATGGCCCATGACGCGTTATACAAAGACTCCGGAAGACTTACAGTACAATACAAGCCGAATATAGCAGAGCCGTGGAGATTTCTACCTCCACCGACGTATCCGACTAGGATATGTAACCCTGGACCCCCAGTATGTTATATAAACAGGGGCTGGACTCGCCGATAGAACATACACATAATTCTTTGGTATTCACTTTCTAACGCCCCGAGACCGATGCGCCAGGTGTCTTCCAGTTATTCGTCGTCGTTGCCATGTCATTTGCTTGCATGTTGCATCTTGCCATGTCATCATGTGCATTTCATCTGCATATTTTTCAAAACTTGCATCCGTCTCGGTCTCCCCGTTCTCTCCGTTGTCCGTTTCGGAATCCGACTCTCTCACATGCACCCGTTGCACCTTCCAGACCTTGTTTTGTGAGCGGGAGAAAAACGTTCTCGGAATGGGCCGAGATTTGTCGAGTGGTCTTGGTACATCACTGGTAGACCGCTTGTCAAATTTCGTTCCATTTGGACGGCGTTTGATGTCCCAATGGTTAACCGTGTAACCGTGAAACCCCTCTCTCTTTGCAGCCCAGCACCCCTCCATAACAGCCCACTAGCCCATCTAAACCCCCTCCATGCTCTCCGTCATTGGATCACGATCTTGTGGGCAAAAATCGCACCTCATTTAGACTCTCCTAACTCCCTCTATCTATATAAATGCCCTCCCCCGTCCAAATCTCAGTCCAAACCCTAGCCAACTCCTCCTCGCGTCGCCGGACACGTCCGCCCACCGCCGGACCCGTCCACCGCCTCCAGCCACCTCGCCCCGACCAATCAGCCGTTGATACGTCACCACCCCGCGCCCGGCCATCCATTCCCAGGCCGCCACGCGTCGCCCCGCAGCTCCTCCCACCGCCGTGGCCCGCCAGGCCCAGGCACGGACCGCCCAGGCCCGCACGGCCGCCTGAGCCGCCAATCTCCCCGTCGCACGCCCTAGAGCTTGCCGCTGTCGCCCTTCGTCATCCCCTCGACGGGCATCGCCGCCGTCGCTGCCGACCACGCCCTGCTCCGGTGCGCCGCCCTGCCGCCTCGGATCTCGCCGCTACTCACTCCTTCGATGAGCACCAACCCTGCCGCCTCATCCACATGGGCTCGCCGGCCTCCCCGATGTCGCCTCGCCACCAGTGGCCTCCTCCCCCATCGCCGCCCTGCTCCCGTGCCCCGGCGCCGCCGCGGGCGTCCTCGACCTTCGACCGGTACGGCCTCGTCCACCGTTGGCCAGGACGACCTCAACCGCCGAGCCAAACACGCCTCTCACGCCACCATCCTGAACCTCCCTGTCCTGTTTCGCTGGGTAAAATATAGCCAAGTCCCTGAAATCATCTTATCATGTATGCATGTTTGACTGCTTGTAACTTCGTGCATATAGCTCCGTTTTGCGTGATTAATATGTCAAAATGTTCATCTCAGAGTGCTTTTCAGGATGAAGTAGTTTGCATTCATGTTACTGTTCATCTTGATGCCTTAATAATCGTTGCAAAACTGCTAAGAGATATAAACTGCTGAAATCTGTTGCTTGTTAACATCATGTATGCCTCTTGTGAGTGTTGTAACTTTGTCCCTGTTGATCCTATGCTGATGACCTTGTTATGCAAATGTTCATCTCAGAGTGCTATACATGTTGGTGTGCTTTGCATTCATGTTAGGGTGCATCTTGGCATGTTAATCTCTGTTGTAAAAGTGCATGTTGCTGTTAACTGCTGAAAACTGTTATAACTTGCCTATTTGTCATTTTTATATATTTTTATGTGATTTCCTTTTGAGCGTAATGACCACATGTTTTAGGAGCATAATTATGTCATATTTACAGTGGTGCAATCCATGTATTTTGATATGTCCTATGGTGAGTGCAACAAGCTTGTGAAGTGGGCTACTTGCTGTTAACATTCTGTCAAGTCAGATTCTGTCATATCATGTTGCTATGTTTGTTTCATACTACCATCAAATCCATGCATAATCTGGAGATGCATAGTTGACATGTTTTAATTTCCATGTTATTATCTATCATGCCATGCCATTTTATGCCCTATATATGTCCTATATTATATGTTTTCATTGCCATGAACTTGCCTAAATGACGTTTCAGTTTTCTGTTAACTTCATGATGCCATGTTGTGAGCTTGATATTAGTTGATATATGCCTCTTTTGGAGATGCTCAAGTTATATGATTTGAATTATGCTGTGAGTACTCTGTTAAAATGCCATGTTTGATAATTTTGGATATCATATGCCTCCGTTCCATGCTTGCAAACATGCTATGGTAATGTTGTTGTTTTACACTTGCTGAAACTGTTTCAACATTCAATCTTGTCTTGTTGGTTCCCACTAGTCCATGAGCCATGTGCATATGATGCCTTGATGTTATTTGCTCTTTGTTATGTGTACTTTGATGCAATGCCCTTGCTTGCTATGTACAGTTCATGTAGCATGTTGCTTTGATGATTGCAAAGTGCCTACTTGCTGTTTTTGGGCAGATTTTTGTTGTAACTTATTCGGAGTGTATGTGCTGCACCGTTGCTCCGTTTTGATTATGTTCTATATGAAACTTGTTTAGAATTGCATGTAGTTTCATATTATATTGTTGCATCCATGTCTTGAGAGTGTTTGCTTGATGTTTGGATGCTTTTTGCATCAATGTCATGTTTGACTTGTTTTGCTCATATTTTCTAGGGCGTAGCTCCAAATTAAATGAACTTATATATAACTTGACTAGAATTTCGTGTAGATCATCATGGTGCACTTTAACTTGCTATTTAACAACTTCAACTTAATGTTTTGTTCGGATCTGGACCAATTTCGAAAATTGCATACGAGGACTTACCGGCATTGTTATATGTTGTTTCCGACCTCATTTAAACTTGGCTTGGTGTGTGTTATTGTATGCATAATCTCTTGCCATGAGTAGCATCATATAGCCTTGTCATGCATCATACTTGGTTGAGCATCATGCCATGTTTATGTGTTGTGTGTTTACCATGTTGTTTGCTTCTTTCCGGTTGTGCTTCTCGATAGTTCCTGTTTCGTTGCGATCGTGAGGATTTGTTCGACTACGCTTGGTTTGTCTACGCCCGATCATCTTCTTCATGGACTCGTTCTTCTTCCTAGCGGGATTTCAGGCAAGATGATCGTTACCCTGGATCTCACTACTATCATTGCTATGCTACTTGTCTCGATGTTATCACTATGCCGCGCTTCCTACCACTTGTTTATCAAGCCTCCCATATTGCCATGACAGCCTCTAACCTTTTCCACCATCCCAGCAAACCGTTGTTTGGCTATGTTACCGCTTTGCTCAGCCCCTCTTATAGCGTTGCTAGTTGCAGGTGCAGTTGCAGGTTGTTCCATGTTGGATATCACAATATCTCTTATTTAATTAATGCACATATATACTTGATAAAGGATGGAAGGCTCGGCCTTATGCCTGGTGTTTTGTTCCACTCTTGCCGCCCTAGTTTCCGTCATACCGGTGTTATGTTCCTTGATTTTGCGTCCCTAACACGATGTGGGGTATGGGGCCCTCTTGACAGTTCGCTTTGAATAAAACTCTTCCAGCAAGGCCCAACATTGGTTTTACATTTGTCATAATAATACTTGAACTAAATAATTAATTGGCATAGGGCGTCATGAACCCGAGGATTTTCTACATAGCAGGGGGGCCAGCGCTGATGGTGTTGGTCCCAAACAGGCAACCTGCGGGACCACGGGGAAACCCGAGGATCTGGTTTTACTCGTAGCTTGACCCATTCGGACGTGGCCTGAGACGAGATACGCGCGGCTACTATCAGGGTGTCGACACGCCGGGAGGCTTTGCTGGATTAGTTTTACCATTGTCGAAATGTCTTGTGTACCGGGATCCCGAGTCTGATCGGATGTCCCGCGATGGAGGATTGTCTCCGCGGATCGTGAGCTTGTCATGGGCTAAGTTGGGACACCCCTGCAGGGTTTGATCTTTCGAAGCACGTGCCCGCGGTTATGTGGCAGATGGGAGTTTTTAATATCCGGTTGTAGAGAACTTGACAGCAGACTCGAATTAAAATACATCAACCGTAAGTTTGAACGTAAGTAGTTCAGGATCACTTATTGATCATTACTAGTTTGCGACCGTTTGCGTAGCTTCTTATCTTATTCTTGTACTCGTAAGTTAGCCACCATACATTGCTTAGTCGCTTGCTGCAACCTCACCACTTATCCATTCCATACCCTTTAAGCTTTGCTAGTCTTGATACATGATAATGGGATTGCTGAGCCCTCGTGGCTCACAGTTTACTACAACAACAGTTACAGATACAGGTAATGCGATGATCATGACGTGAGAGCGTGTTTGCTTGTTTTGGAGTTCTTCTTTTGCTTCTTCTTCGTTCAAGGGATAGGTTCCTGGTTGGCAGCCTGGGCTAGCAGGGTGGATGTCGTTTGAGTTTCTGTTTGTGTTTCATCCGTAGTCGGATGTTGTTCTCATGTTTGATGCTTGATGTATTCATGTGGCATTTGTATGCCCTTTGTATGTATCCCCAAATATTATGTAATGGCACGATGTAATGATATCCACCTTGCAAAAGCGTCTCCAATATGCGCTTCTATCCTTGATGGGACCTTTGCTTCCTTTAGGATAGGGGCGCATATTGGGCGTGACACACTTATACTTTGTACACACTCCAATCACAATATACACGAGCAGGAGTAGATATTACCTCGATCATGAGGGTCCAAACTTATGTGAAAGCTCGCCTGCTATTACCATTCAGCCTAACCGCCTAGCCGGGATACTCTACCAAGAGATATGCCGGTATAGCATCCGACAACAATTATACTTGAAGCGTGCAAATGATCTAGCATGAGAATTCGCAAGATAATAAGCTTTTTTTTTAGGGAAAGCCTTCATGGCACACTTTATTGCGAATTAAATAACAATACATCATTCATTACATCTGAAATAATAAAACCAGGGGGATCATCGTCCCAAAAAACAGTAGAATCTGAGATAATAAGCTTTGTTTAGTTTCGCCATCCTTCCAACGAATATGGATGTAGCGAATCGACGTCCGAAACGTGGGTGTCATTGGTTTTCCCTGTAAACCATGGGAATCCAACTGAACCATCATGGCTGATGGTGGCAACCAGTTGCAGCAAGGTTAAGAAACGAATATATCTAAGTTTGTGGCGTAACTGTGCCATTTGTTTTTACCAGGTGGTCGTGCCGCTTACGGAAGGAATAAGGAAAAAGAGAAGAGGGAGAAAAGGGGGGAATAATGCGTCCAAAACTTCATTGTCATCAGAATATGTGAAGTGGCCTTTCATGGGAGCACATACGGTCACTTTTGCACGATTAAAGAAGAAGAAAAGTGGCAAGACGCAGTTTTGTCAAAAGGGAATAGCTGGAAATAGTGGTACAACGACTACTCTCCGATACATCAAAGAAATATTGTGTAGTCACATGATAAACGGTGCGAGATGAGAAACTTTATATTTGTTTCCTTTGTACTAGTAATCCAAGAGAAACAGATATTTTATGTAATCGATCGAAGATGGCATGGCACACATGCAGAAATGGAGGACAAAGGTCCGAGGAAGAAATTTTAGGGGACAGTGGTGACCACTGAGACCCCGCCTGACTCTTGGGGCCTTGAACAGTCGACCAACGTCTCAGTAAAGCAAAAACAGCCAGGCAGGCTCAGAGATAAAGAGAGAGATGAATTGATGAAGAATGGACAAACTTGTCATTGCCCAGTGAGCCACAGTGGCATGAAGGGAACATGACACACACTAAGAAGTGTCGAAATTTCACTCATCTGCTATATAGCCAGGAACAGATTACTGAACCCTTCTTACCAGGCTGTTCCAGGCACCACACTACTGTTCTCGCCACTAACTAATTCAGTGCAGTTGCACACGCAAACCAGAAATTTCTGGAACAGGCATAGTGAAGTCGTCAAGAAGAAGGATTGCAGTTGTACGTGCGGAGGTTTCCACGGAGCACTCGATTGGCACTGAAATTGAAATTCGCACCGACGATGATGACCGACCGATCCTGAAGATGAAGATAGTGCATTCTGCCACTGCCAGAAGAAGAAGCGGGCTGAGGCGGTCACCTACACGGCAGGTGATAGGGACACAAGAGAGGTCCAACACAGCAAAACAACCAAAGGCAGAAGAAATGGAGAAAGAAAGGAGAGGAAAATACATCAACGAATGGGGCTCCTTTGTACTAGTGGGGTGGAACAGTAGCGTGCCGCGCTGCAGTTGTGTTGGGAGGAGGCTCCCAAAAGCAAGATGCCAAGATAAAAAGGTGGTGGCTGCTGAGAGGAGAGGAGGCCACCCCGCAGCAGCAGCCCAAAGTGGACTGCAGCACAGATCGGAGCGGGGTGTGGGTGAGTGGCCTCCACATCGGACCAGAGCTAGCTTCTTCCGTGACTTTTTGGCTGTCACAGCTGAGCCACACGCCAGGAAATCATTTCCCTTCCGTTAACCAGACTTTTCAGAGAGAAACAAACAAATGGTGGTACAGTAATGGAGGAGTTAGGTCCCATGGATCAAATTATTTCTCACGGCCCTACCGCTCTGCTCAAGTGGTCGCCACGCTCCACAGCAATCTTTGCCCATGATGCAGGCAAAAAACTTCAGGCTTCAGCATGGATGATGGCAGCGACGGAAAAAAAGGCGGGATAGATGATGCAGGATCATTAAGCATATAACTAAAATGGAGCAGCATGTCCTAACATCCCGGTCAATAATCAATCATTTCCTGTGTTATCATCGGTATAACACGTGTCACAGGGAGGCAAATATTTCTTAATAAAGCAAAGCAGTCATGATTTGGGAGTAACTTAAGGTTCGCTAATGGAGCATAAGTTGACCTGACAGCACCGAAACAATCAAAAAGATGCTCCAAACTTCCAAGACATTGTGCATCGTTTCGGCTGCACAAGGATGAACATCCGTCCAAGGCTACGGTCAGCTTGTGACCACCGATTCACAAAAAGCTTGATCTCAGCTTTGGCTCAAACAGCTCTAGAAGGACACTTCTTGCAAGGACAGGTTTGTGCAGGCACTCAGCAGTAGTAGGTGTGCTGGGGTGTGCCTATGATATCAACTTGTAAGATCTTTTTCTGAGCCTCGATAATGGCTGACAAAAAAGGTGGGATGGTGTCCTCCGTGCCAATGATAATGGCTGACAAAAAGGCCAATACTGCTTTTCATATCAAGAGGACAGAAAAAGAAAACCAAGGAAACCAGATAGAGACTTCACCAAGATTCCCATTTCCATTCGCAAGCAAGAGGTAAAATTCTAGAATACACTACCTGCTTCATGTACCACAAAGTAGTAATTGTTCCGTACGTAGTCACTTGATGAAATGTCTAGAAAGACAAATATTTAGGAACGGAGGGAGTACATTCTAAATTACTACCGCCAATCAAAAGGGAGGAGAATTAATACTCATTAGTCAATTCAAAGTAATTCATTTCAGCCAGATAAAAGGGAAAAACAGCCGGTTTACAGTTGAATGTTGATTACTGTTTATTTCTCCCAGCAGTCAACAGTTTCCTGTTTAGCACAGACCATTATGCATCAGTACTTTCCAGGATTCAACTCTATGTAGGAAAATGTAGTGTGCATGTGTGCCTCAGCAAACACATAACACAAGTGATTCATTTAAAACCAAAGCATGTTTCCTGAACTTTCACACATGCACCCCGCCAAACACGGGTGAATCTGCAAACCCTTTGTTGAAAAAAAATTAGTATGTCAAGATTCAAGAGCATCGGATATCCATCCAGTTTGATTGTAATTATAGGTCTAGAATTCTCACATCAATCAACAAAAAGAAAATACTGCTTATAGTTCTATGCATGGTGGTCTATCAAAGCACCAAAAGGTTGATAAGCACAACAGCTTTTCTTTCTCGTGAAAACACAAAAGAATCACATCCCATATTCCCATCAAAGAAGAAGAAAAGGAATCAAGAAAGCAGCAGCAACGCCTTCAGAATCACCATGTTTTGTACAAAGTTAGAGGTCCAACATTAGTTAGAAATAGGAAGTTCTGGCTAGCAGCCTGGTGGAGGTTTCAAGTCAGTAGTGGCATGAACACTAAATACTTGCTGACTTATTTATGTGGGAAACAGTGTTTCTATTTGATTTTTCTTTTGAGGGGGTTTCTATTTGAAATTTAAAAGCATACCAGATGGCTATCACCAGCAAGAGTCAAATGTTTTAATTTTAACTAGCGAGTACTGAGTACAATCCAATAGCACTTCGTCCGTTCGGGTTTATTGGGCCCCCTCGTATTTTGGCTCAAACTTTGACCATCTATTTGACTAAAATAATATGAGATGTATGATACAAAAGGTATACTATTAGATTTGTACTTGAATGAGGTTTCCCACAGTATAATTCTTAAGGTAATTTGTTAAACGGATGTAGTTAAACGGAGAGGCAATAAACCCAGACGGAGGAAGTAACTGCCTAATTGGTGGTGACAGGAATTTTGTTATCAACACTCGCAATAATGAATAATGGTGGGCATATATGATGCAACAACAAAACCTTTAGTCCCAAACAAGTTGGGGTAGGCTAGAATGAATAATGGTAGGCATATGATATTCAACTAAATTTATAAGTTATTTTTCTGGACAGCTTGACCAAAGCTAAAAGGTTTCAGCCTTTCAGGTATAGTTGCAAACAAGAAATATGAAGCTCATGAATTTGAAACGACACCCACTATTAACAACCAATTTACTAGTATAATGCATCAGCACTCGTGTGTACCTTGTAAGCCCCAAAAGGCATATACTGCTAGCACCAATGAAATCCACACACTAACCAAATAAACTGACCTCATAATATACACACTATGAAGTTGCAATATAGCTTATGCAGCATGAGCCAATTGAAAAGCTACCTTTATAAGTTAGAATCTGAGGACAGCCCAAATGATGGAACATAGGGTCTTTATGGGAGCTCCAAATCACACCCACCAGATCACATGACCCCCAAGAGGCCAAGAGCTCCCTCCCTCGCCTATAAATGAGAGGCAAAAGTCATCAGACCCTTAGGCAACAAAGGTCAGCTTCCTTCTCTCCCTACTAGCTTCATTCTTCTTCTCCCAAACAGACTGGAGTTCATCAAGGATCTCGTCCTGAAACTGGAGCCCACAAGCACTCAAAGGAAGAAGAGCAAGAAGACGGGCTCCCAGCCGATACAAGGTAGGAGCGAACAACGTTAGGGTACTGTCGTTATATCCTGAGTTGATATGGTGACAGTGAGAGAAGAGACACGCAAAGGGCCATGGACAGAGCAGGAGGACATGCAACTGGTATGCACTGTCCGTTTGTTCGGTGAACGCCGTTGGGATTTCATTGCCAAAGTATCAGGTTTGAGGGGTGTGGGATCCAAAAATTAGGTAGCTATATTGAAGTATTTTGCGCAAAGTCGCAACGACAAATGTCACCTTTGCTAATAACTTTCTTCTTGCTTCAACCTCTGTAATCTCCATGCAGGCCTCAACCGCACAGGAAAGAGCTGTCGCCTCCGGTGGGTTAACTACCTCCACCCTGGCCTAAAGCGTGGGCGCATGACTCCCCATGAAGAACGCCTCATCCTCGAGCTCCATGCTCGGTGGGGAAACAGGTTTGATTCAAAGAACAACCTAAGTAATTGGGTGATAGCTTTCCTCTGCTATTATGATGTATGAATGATATATCTGGAGGCTCTTCAATAGGTGGTCCAGGATAGCACGGAAGCTGCCAGGGCGTACCGACAATGAGATCAAGAACTACTGGAGAACACATATGAGGAAGAAAGCACAGGAGAGGAAGAGGAACGTGTCACCCTCATCATCTTCATCCTCAGTGACATACCAATCCATTCAGCCACAGACGCCATCGATCATGGGAATTGGCGAGCAGGAGCTTCATGGTGGCAGTAGCTGCATCACAAGCATATTGAAGGGCACGCCTGCTGACATGGATGGATACCTCATGGATCAGATATGGATGGAGATTGAGGCACCCTCTGGGGTCAACTTTCATGACGGGAAGGATAATTCATACAGCAGCCCCTCTGGCCCTCTGCTACCATCACCGATGTGGGATTACTACAGCCCTGAGGCAGGCTGGAAGATGGATGAGATAAAGATGGCCCCACAAGTTAGCTACAGTAAAGGAATTGGCCCCAGTTATTGAAGCCATATATATTGTATCAGATTACTAAGTTACTTGCAACCTAGCAGAAGTGAAATGCTTTTGTTGAAAGAACCATTAGCATGGATCTAAAAAGTATTTATATCTATCTAGCATTCCAAGTGGGCTCATGTTTTATGTATCTACTATGTAGCATCTAGTGTGCAAGACATGTAATGCAAGGACACTTCCACTCTGTATTCACAATAATCAGCTATCTCCTGTAAGACTTTTCCAATGCAAACATGATTAGCAGGTGTTATATCAACTTAAATGCTTGCAGATTGGGTCTACAAATGTTATAACTAAGAAGATCATGCTGATTCAATTGAAAATATAGTACAAACAATGGTAAAACCGCTGAAGATTGCTTTGCATTAACCAGGGAGAAGTCAACTGGAACTAGTGTCCCCATCTAGCTGTGATACTATTCCATAGTGGCAACTTGCAAGTTACGGGATAGGAAAAAAAAGGCATAGCTATCAGGAGTCAGGAGCCACATGTCCACGACGTCTTGAAGATAAAATGCGAGGTCGAACAGCCAAAAGACTATGGCAAAACATTACAGAACAAATATCTGGAAGAGCAAATGAAACACAAAATAATTCCACTAAAAATGAGCTTTCAATTTACAGAAACTCCCAAGTCTATATTTAGAATTATTTCTTAAACCTGGCTCTAGATTGAGAAAGCGTTTCTTCAAGTATAAAATTTTATCCCCTAACCCTTCATGCATATGAACAAGTCATACAGCTGGAGGACAAGATTTCAGAATCATGATTACAAAAGAAAGACAAAATAGTGAACTCTGACATACAATGCAACACAAGCACGCAAAGCAGATGATTGGCAGATTGATGGCCCTGATGGCTACCTACTACCTAGAAACAGTGGTTCGGGAAATAAATGCGTAACCATATATGCTACTATATGAAAATTACAGGCGAAGTTCATGAATGTTGTGCTGGGAGATAGTACTTTACAAGTAAAAGACCCACAAATTATAATGTTTTTCAAGATGCATTTCGACAATATATCTACATCGCAGCATAGGAGTACTTTACAACTATTTTCAAACATAGAAGTATACATGGTCTTAGTTTTATTTTAATTTTGTAACTACATTGTCTTAGTTTTTACATGACCAAACATACAGATTGATGGACCAACTGTTGGCTAAAGCTTATAAAATTTGACCCTAATAAAAGTGTGCATTGGCCTTAAAAGATTGAAATGGAGGGAAAATCTTTGATCTAAGCAAGACAAATAGGAAACTTCTGATACACGTCATAAACAGCAGCAAGCAAGCAAAAGCTGTCTAGTTCTTTTACAGAATGCTCTACAATGGGCTCATCATCTCGTGGCTACAGAATTATCAATGTCTATAGCCTAGCCTGCAAAAAGATGAAAAGTTAAAAAAAAAACAAGTGGACTATCTTTTCTTCTTTGGTTTCTTTAGAAAAAAGAATTGATCGATTAGCATTAGAATTCTAGTTCATTAAAGTTGGGTTTGCACTGATTTTCTAGCAATCTTGCAGGTTATGCGTGCAGGAAAGCAGAAATTACACGGTGATGGGGGAATTAGAAGGTGGTTATAAGTGGCCTGTATAGAGAACTTTGTATCATCTACTTTAGTGAAACAGACCCTTCATTTATCTTTTGATTGAACAAAATCCCTAGTGCTTAACCACCTGGACCCAACCAATATTGTCGTATGGTGCCTCCAGAAAAACCAAAAAGAGGGTAGCGCTGATAGCGATAGGATGACTGTGGACCCCCAGCAACTTAAAAAACTTATAGTTGTAACTTAGCAGGGTGAATTAAAAATATGATAAAGATCAAAATAAGGCAGACAAAAGTGCTTTGGACAAGAAAGAAGACAGAACACCAATGCCATAAAATGGAGAGAGCCTTGGCAGGATGAATCCTGAACAAAGTGTTCTGCAGTTTTGCTCAATTGTTCTCTGACGAATCTAAACGTAAATGTTTAGTAAATCTAGCAATTAAAAGTTCAAAACAGATAATCCAAGGCCATCACATGTCAAAATTTTATGTCGAGGGGCTAAATCTGAAAGATCACATGGCTAATAAAATAGGAGCACACGAGTGCAAGGATATGATGCATGAGTGATCTGAAGTATAATAGTGCTTGAGACAGAAATGAGAAAACACATGGCTGGCACTTCAAGCAAATTCATATACATGGAAAGGCTTTCCGAGCAGGGAGGAGCAAACGGGTCCAAACCTCCAAAGTCCCACACTTGTCTTCAAGTGAAAATACATCAAATGCAAACAAGAATAACAAATTCACCAACTTGTATGATGTTATTTCTTCTTTCTTTCTGGACATAGTCGCATCAGTTGGTTTGGATGAAATTATTTTCACACATTTTACATATATATGCAGGAACCAGGTACATGACACTGCATTTAACCAGTGAAGTTCAAAACAGTTGATCAGATGATAGCTCCAGGATACCAGAAATGTTAACTAGCAAACATGGATTACTATCCAACATGTCTTGAAGATAAGTAACACTTATTCTTTCATATAAATACAATTCTAGTTGTGAATTAACAATGACTAATAGCCCATGATGTCAGCAATCAGAAGCCCAATCATATACAAAAACTTCCTGATAATACCAAATCTCACCAATTAACAGATAAGCCCAATCATTATGCAGTAAATCAAGGTAAATTTGTAGACAACAATATTCAAGCTATGCATAGGCAGCCCAAGCTTATTAGCAAAGAAAGAAGACAGGACAGATCCATAACCCAACACAGGGTTCTAACATGATACTGAAGGAGTACAAAAGGTTAAAATGTAAAATACACCTAAATTGGTTCAAAAGAAAGCCTCTAATTCTGCCCATAGCATTCCCTCGTTTTTGCCCACAGTGAGCAGTCATTATCAAGAAGGGAGGGACACTGGTACCAGGAAAGTGTTTTGAGAGACCTTGTAATCATTTTTTCAGGCTCTGAGTTTTGTAACCCTTCCATCTTCGTCCCCAGCACCTAAAAAGTTTGGCAAGTACAATAAAAAAAGTCTGGTAAGACTTTGCATGCGTAATGTGAACTCATGAATTATGGCAAAATAGTGCAATAGCATCATGGCTTAGAGAAAGAACTTCATTTCACTTACTAACTTGCGCATGGCATTAGAACTATCAATCAGTTCATGATTATAACTAACTTGTAACATAATGAAATTCGTATACTAGATTAAATATTGGGTCAGAGAAAGATCTTCATCTCACTTAAATAAGTACTAACTTGTGCATGGCATTAGAACTATCAATCAGTTGGCAAGTAAGACATTCTAATTAAAACTTGCATAAA
>NC_041389.1:124356324-124386844 GCF_002162155.2 Triticum dicoccoides
AGTGACAACCCCCAGCTCTCAAAACCACGGAGAAGATCCTCCTTGCCTGTTGAGTGTTGACTGTGGTTAACCGTGATTTTGTCCTACGTGCCCGCCACCTCAGCTCCTTTCTAATCTTCACATCAGCACCTCACAACAAACTTGAGAATTTATTTTCTCTAACTATTGTCAGTTCTAACTGAAATTTTAATGGTAGTGTCAGGGGATTATGTTTGATTCTCAACGTTTTCTGAATATTTTCAGGACAGTTTGAATTTTGAGCCAAACTTTGAACCAAAAACTTCAGAACTGATTCTCTCCTAAACTATTGCTAGGTTTCGGCTGGATTTTAACTGTTCTGTCAGAGGACCTCGAAAACAGAGATGTTTACTGAGCTGTGGTGTATGTATCTATGTCTAGAACTGAAGTACTGAACTGTTCTTATCTATTTGATATCTATGTCAGAACTGAAGTTCTGAACTGCCACCTATGTTATGTAATATTGGACATTTTTATGTTTGGTTGTTGGCTTGTTGCTTCCTCTCTGTCTTGGTATCGTTTAACACTTGTTGTTAGCTGTTGCTAGATGGAAACATGGATTTGGAACTTGGAGTGTAGATCGATGCTTTAAATACTCAAAAGTGGTGTACTGATGTGCTGCTGAACCTTTCAATTTTCATTATTCAAAGTTACAATATTTACATTGTTCAGGCTTGGAGGAAAAGAGCGAACAACAAGGTAATCTGCCGTTCCTAGCAACCACACACATTTATTTGTGATTTTTAAAGTAGTAAAACGTATTCCTGTACTTTAAAAATGAGAATAAAATATGTATCAGTATCAGTGCCGGCATAGCAGAGGACCATTTTCTGTATTTTTCAGATTTTTCTGGACAGTTTGAATTCTAGTTAAAATTTGAACCAACAAACTTCAGAACTGATGTTCTCCTAAACAGTTTACCAGTTTGGGCAGAAATCTGATGCTGATATGAAGGGAGGAGAGAAGCTGAGGTGGTGCCCACGTAGGAACAAACCATGGCCAACCAGAGTAAAACAAGCAGGGGGGAGGGGGACCTTTTGAGTGGCTCTGATAGCTGGAGGTTGTACTTTAAACCAAAAGGTTGAGGAGAGAGGGGGCGATGAGACAATAACTATGGAAAATTGACCTGGTTTTAATTAATATTCATAAACAAGTGATGATATACTTAAACACTTAAATAAAGAATTATTAACAGCAGGGCTAGCTCTTCTTTATTTCAAGTTTTTTTTCTAAAAAAACGCCGTAAACAACTGTATTGAGAAATCATTGATGACAACAGCCTAGTAGCCTACTACTCTTTCACAAGAACAGTGAGGGAGTAGTAGGCTACTGTAATTGCTTATTCCTTCAGGAGGCTACAGATTAGGCATTCTCCTGTAATCCCTAACTCCATTAGTATTGTCAGGTAAAACTGTTAAATCTGTGGCTTGCCCTTTCAGTTTGTGTTGCCCTAATAATATTTCCCAGTCAGGATCAAGGAATGCATTTTCAACAAACACATATTAATGGAGAATAGACAACAGAAATACTAAGTTCGGTTAAATCAACACGCATGACCTTCAAAATAGTAAGACTCGCTACAAAGACTAAACTAATCTTGCCATTCAGAAGGTCCTAACAAAACAAAGAAATATATATTTTGTGCACGCTGATTATAATGACTTGAATAATAAACTTCTAAATATTTTCTTAAATCTTAATTCCTCATAGAGCAGCTGCCAGCAAGCTGACCTAGTGTACAACAGATCCGTAGAAGACAGCCTCAGCAGGACCAGTCATGTAAACATGATTGTTATCCTCCCTCCACTCAATTTCCAATGGCCCACCAGGCAAATCAACTACACATTTCTGTATCACAACAAAAAATATATACATCAACAAATAAGGTAAAATTGACAGTGTAGACAAAATAATAAGGTACAGACCCGTTCAGCTCGGCCCTCAAGAACAGCCGCAACAACAACGGCACAAGCACCAGTCCCACAAGCAAGAGTTGCTCCTACAGTCCAGATCATAAATTTTATTTTGTAATATCCACTACATGAAAGAAATGTCTGGAGATAAGAGGATATCTCACTCAAAATCATCAGATATTGGAGTTATTTACACTATGGGTTAATGTTTTGGAGGACCAAAAGATGTGTAACATTTTTATAACATATAAAGATAATGCAGGGAGGGAAAGGATTTCTCATGTTCAAGCACAATCATGTCCTATAAAATTGAAGGAAGATCAAGGGGATATCAGTTATACCAGCACCCCGCTCCCAAACTCGCATTTTGAGGTGTGAGCGAGACAAGACCTCCACAAATTCTGCAGAAAGGAACTTAATAAAACACAAATGCAAGGGCATTTACATTAAGCATATAGCAGCATAAAAAGTTACCAGTGTTGGTCCGAGCAGGAAACATTTCATGATGCTCAAATTTGGGCCCAATGTCACTAAGCTTCAAATCATCAACATGCAGAACCTGTGGTCCAGCCAAGAAAATAATAAACTCATCTGAACAGCTCAGGTAGGCTAACCTAAATATGATTTGCTAGCAAATAGCAGTCACTTCATTTGTAGCAAAATTTACAACAGACAGGTGGTAGAGGCAATTCATTACAATATCTGCAAAAATGGACCTCGAATTGAGCAGTAACAATATGCATCTTACAGAAACTTTCCTTGCAGTCCAAAGGCATACAACATAGGTGTTGTCACAAATTTATTGAAGAGAAAAAATACTTGGTGACAATTGGCAATGAACAAATGGAATGCAAAGACAACCGATCCCTCCCTATTGTTTTCATAAAGAAAACCCACTGGTTCACTTTTTTTTCTCGAAAAGACATTCATCAAAATTGCGTCATTTTGTATCAGAAGAAGCACACAGAGAAGGCAGAAAAGCTTGCAGAGGCAAAACAAAACAGAAGTTCACATAAATTGTTAGGCGATGTCTTTGCTACAAGGACCTTTTGGTCATAGAAAACTGGAGTTAGAACACGCAGAGATGAAATTCAGTTGGCATAAAGAAATTTCTGAACTTTGACAAAGGCAGTTTGAAAGAAAAGGAAATGAAGTTGCAAATCTATTTGTTGAGGGAAGGCAGGCATTTTTCATCCGTATAGACAGAATAAAGCAAAGTTCAAAACATGTAAACGGGCAATTCGCAAACCGTTACCTTCAACTCTTCTGAACCAAACGTGATGCAATGAGGATTGCCCATACTAACACAGGTTACATGCCATGCTAACCCGTCAATTGCCAATTCCGCTTTTACAACAGCTTCATTCTTGGTGGATGACAGTTTTGTGGGAACATCTGGTCCATAAAGAATGGGTTCGCCCATATCAACCTTAACCTGGGAACAAGATAAATATATTGGAATATGTGATTATTATCGACAATATAAGTTCAGAGTTGGAAGACAACCATATAGACCAAGATGGTGCTTTGAAATTTGGTAGGAAGGGAACACTCTCGAGGCTAATGGGGGCAAGAAAAGACGCCAGGGGATTCAACAGTTTAAAGCGTCCAAGAAAATTGCAAAACCTTGGAAAATAATTAAGATTATAACAACCATTATGAAATGCTTGCTACATGACACTGCTCTTGCAAGCACACTGAAAATTGTGCAAATTGTTGCCAGTTACTCAACAATGCTAGCATAAAAGTTCGTCCTATTAGCAAATTGCAACAGGCATGGAAGCCAAGGCAGGTTTAAAACAAGAGAAAAGTATGTTTCTCGTCCCTCAAGTTTACAGAAGGTAGACATTTGGTCCCTTGTCTTTTTTCCTGCTATATTTAGTCCCTCATATTCCAAAACCTGACACAAATCGTCCAAAACCATAAATGAGGGGAAAACCGCTGACATGTCGCGGGTTTTTTGTACCCACTTGCCACGTTGGATGGGGTATTATTTTTCTCTCTCCCCCCTTAACTTTTTCCTACAGCCGTCCATCCCCGCCGCCTCCCTCTGCCACTGGCCAGCGAGGACACAACCTTCCAGCGCCGCCACTATTACCCGCAGTCCCCCGCGCTGCCCTCGCTCCCCACCCGCAAATGACTCCCCGCGCCGCCAGATCCAGCCAACCGCTGCCGGATCTGAGCCGGTATCCTTTGTCGTCTACCTACCCTTCCTTCCTCACCATCTGCACAGGGATCCTGCTTGGGGAGTAGTGCTGAGCAGCGGCCGCGTGGGGCGGGCACTGCTGGCCATGTGACTCCCGCTGACAGGGACCTCCTGTTGCACCCGCAATTAGGACCTGTACGGCGCACTCAACGCCACTCCAAGGTCCAGGAGTTCCCAGTCGCGCCCTTTGTGTCTGGTTTTGGATGAAATTTGCAAGGTTTTGAGACACGAGGGACTAAATGTCGCCCAAAAAATCTTGAAGGACTGAATGTCTACTTTTTGTAAACTTGAGGGACGAAAAACATATTTTCCTCTTAAAACAATCCTGAACCACTGCAGAGCCAGGAACAAACCATAGCAGGCTGCTGGAGATGAAAACGAATAGTTTACCTTGCTCATGATTGAATAATATGAATGGAAAACTATGGTGGTGTATGCCTTCCAAATTTAGCGACAACAATAATAAATGACTAAACAAACTAAATGGCATTTACCTTTCCATCATCTTGTATTTCAGGAATAATTAATCCAGCGCCAGTATGGATTTTGAAGCTGAAACACGAGAATGTAACTTTAGGGGGCAATTAAAATAATGGTTCATCTATATAGGAGTACCAAATTACCAGTACCCACTTTAAAGAACAGGATACCATCCAATTAGAACTATATGAATATTAAACTGGGATTCTGGTAGACAGATTAAATCTACGGGTGGATGGTAGGACTAGGGTTCCTACCGGCTCTACTCCTTAGGTTATAAGGGCAGAACAGCGGAGGTTGGGGGCGAGGGCGCGAGCGCCGGCGCGTCGGCGCCGTTGCGAGGAAGGAGGAGGGCGGCGGCGATTAGGGCTAGAGGCGGCTAGGGTTCCGGCTCCTCTGGGAGACGGGCAATAGGGATAGAAATATCTTTATTGCTTAATCTCGAAAAGGTGTCTTACAACTAATATTTATAACCTCGAAACGAATAGCCTAAGATAACTTGTGGGCCAAGCCCTTAACTACTGCCCAGTGGGCCTCCTCCGGTTATATGTTAAACCGGTCATAACATCTCTCCCCGCCTGCACAAACAGCTCGAGGACAAGCTGAAAGTCTGGATAGTTGTGGCGGAAGTCATCACGTGGCTCCCAAGCAGCCTCCTCCACCGGAAGGCCCACCCACTGGATCAAGACGAACCACACCCCGCGACGGAGTTGCCTTCAACACCTTCTCTGGCTCCGGAAGAAGACGTCCGTTGGCGGTCGGAGGAAGCGCGGGTGGAGCCGTCGGTGGCTCTCCACGAAAAGGCTTGAGCAGCCCCACATGAAACACGTCGTGGATGCGAGCGCCGGCCGGTAGCTGAAGGCGATAGGCCACCTGCCCGATGCACTCCAAGACGGCGAAGGGCCCAGCATAGCGAGGACCGAGCTTGCGCTTCGCGCACGAGTCGAGTGACTGCGTAGAGCGGCGGAGAAGACGCAGCCACACCCAATCACCCACCGCGAACTCCGCCTCGCGATGGTGGTCGTCATAGTAATGCTTCGCCAGCTGTTGTGCCTGAAGGAGACGCTGAAGGACCTCAGCAAGCATCTCGTCGAATAAGGTCGCCCGCGGCCTCAGTCCGCGCCGTAGCCGGGTCCACCGGCAAGATAGGCGGAGGCCGCTGACCGTAGACCACCTCAAATGGTGCCGCACGCAGGGCGGAGTGATAGGAGGTGTTGTAGCAATACTCCGCCCATGCGAGCCAATCCACCCAAGCGCAAGGCCGATCACCTGTAACACAGCGTAAATACATGGCAATCACCTTGTTAACCACCTCAGATTGGCCGTCCGTCTGGGGGTGGAAGGTCGTGCTGAAGCGGAGCTTGACTCCCCCATCCTGAAGAGGTCGCTCCAGACATGGCTCGTGAACACCATGTCGCGATCACTGACGATCGAAGAAGGCAAACCGTGCAGACAGACGATACCGTCGAAGAAGGCACGGGCCACGGACGCGGCAGTGTAGGGATGCCCCAGCGCGATGAAATGAGCATACTTAGAAAAGCAGTCGACCACCGTGAGAATGACCGATTTGCCGCCCACCTTGGGAAGGCCCTCGATGAAGTCCATGGAGATATCTGCCCAGACCTGAGATGGCACGTCCAAGGGCTAAAGAAGACCAGCCGGCCATAACGTCTCCGTCTTGTTGCGCTGGCACGTCGTGCAAGATCGCACCCAATCACGGACCAGGGCGCGATCACCAGGAATGTAGAAGTCGGCGCGGACACGATGGAGGGTTTTCTGCACACCCTCATGGCCAGCCGAGTGGGCTAGCAGCAAGACCTGGTGACGGAGATCATCATGCGCCGGAACGAAGACAGGGCGCCCATGGACGAGCAGGCCGTCGGCGAAGCGCCAAGGCTCCTCCAGGTCGCCGGCAGCCAACTGCTGCTGCAGGAGGACCGCGTCGGCAGCGGTCGCAGTGGCCCGGCGAATGTCGTCGAAGAGGCCGAAAGTCGGCCCTGAGCGAATGCACAGCGCCGTCCCCTCGGAGGCGCCGGTGATGGAGTCGAGGTCGGCGTCGCAGCGGGACAAGGCATCGGCCACGGTGTTAAGACGACCCGGGCGGTACTCGACGGAGAAGTCGAAGCCGAAGAGCTTGCTAATCCACTGGTGCTGCGGCACGGTCGAGAGCCTCTGATCCAGCAAGAACTTGAGGCTGTAGTGGTCCGTGCGAATCTGGAAAGACCGGCCCCACAGATAGGGCCGCCAATGGCGCACCGCCTGCACCAAGCCAATGAGCTCCCGCTCGTACGCCGCGAGCTTGAGACGGCGCGGGGCGAAGGGCCGGCTGAAGAAGGCGAGAGGACCATCGCCCTGATGAAGCACGGCGCCGAACCCTGCTCCCGAGGCGTCACAGTCCACCACGAACGAGCGGTCGAAGTCCGGCATCTGAAGAACGGGCCCCGTCGTGAGGGCCTCCTTGAGGGCCTCAAATGCTGCCGTCACCTCCTCGTCCCAGGCGAAGGCGTCGCGGCGCAACAATCGCGTGAGTGGCGAAGCGATGAGGCCAAACTCCCGGATGAACTTCCGGTAGTATCCGGCGAGGCCGAGAAACCCGCGAAGAGCCCGCGGAGAATGTGGCATCGGCCAGGCGGCGACGGCGGCCACCTTGTCGGCGACCATAGCAACCCCGTCGGCCGAGATGATGTGGCCCAGGTAGGCAACCGAAGGCGTCCCGAACGAGCACTTCGAGCGCTTAAGATGAAGATGGTGCGCCCGAAGCTCGTTGAAGACGATGGCGACGTGCTGGAGGTGCTCTGCCCAAGACGCACTGTAGATCAGAATATCATCAAAGAAAACGAGCACAAACCGGCGCAAGTAGGGCCGGAGGACGTCGTTCATCAGAGCCTGAAAGGTTGCCGGGGCGTTGGTGAGGCCAAAGGGCATCACCAAGAAATCGAAGTGGCCGTGGTGAGTCCGAAACGCCGTCTTGGCGATGTCATCCGGGTGCATGCGCACCTGGTGGTACCCCGACCGGAGGTCGAGCTTGGTGAAGAAGCGCGCCCCGTGTAGCTCATCGACCACCGGATTAGGGAATTTGTCCTTAAGTGTGATAGCATTAAGGGCACGGTAGTCGATGCAGAAACGCCATGTGCCGTCCGACTTGCGGACGACAAGTACTGGCGCGGTGAACGGCGAGGTGGAGAGCCTGATGATGCCTGCCGCGAGCATGAGCGCACACTGCCACTCCAACTCGTCCTTCTGCAACTGCGGATAGCGGTAAGGACGTACCGCCACCGGCGCGGAGCCCGGCAGAAGGTGTATACGGTGATCATACGCCCGGGCGGGCAGAAGCCCCTGCGGCTCGGTGAAGAGGTTGTCGTGCTGCTGCAGAAGGCTCTCCAAGAGCGGGTGCTCGGCCTCGGCGGTGGTCGCGGCCAGCTGAAGTGGTGGTGCGGGTGCGGCACCCCCAATGCCGTCCCACCGAATGCGGCGGCTCATCCGCCAGAAGGTCATCGTCAGCGCGTCGAAGTCCCAGAGAATGGGACCAAGAGTGCGCAAGAAGTTGACGCCAAGGATGAAGTCGAAGCAGCCCAAGTCGATGCCGGCGCAGGTGATGGTGAAGTGCTCGTCGCCGATAGTGATGGGCACGTCGCGGGCAAGCCCGTGGTAGCGTAGACGGTCGCCATTAGCGACAGTGACCCGCAACTGCTCCCCGCCGGTCGGCTGTAATGCAAGGCGCCGCATGGTGGTCTCCGGCAGGAAATTATGCTTGGAACCTGTGTCCAGGAGGGCCACCAGGCGCTCGCCACAGATCATGACCGGTAAGAGCATTGTCCGTTCATCACGGATGCCGGCGAGTGCGTGAAGCAAAACAACGAGGGCGGTGGCCGGAGCGGGCGCGGGTGCCGGTGCGGGCTCCGCGAGGGCTGGGGCGCCGTGGCCATCCTCCGGGGTATCATCCTTGGTCTCGTCCGTCGTCTCCAAGTAGAAGAGGCGCGGGCAGACATGGCCCGGTGCATAGGGCGCATCGCAGTTGAAGCACAGGCCCAAGCGCCGGCGTTCAAGCTGCTCCGCCTGAGTAAGGCGCCTGAACGGCCGCGTTGGGGCCGGGGTGGCCGCCGGGGCTGCGGTGGACGACGCAGGTGCCGTCGGAGGCGGCCGGGGGGGTTGGCGGCCCCCACGTGGCGCGGATGGCCGCGTCAACGCCTGGGCGCGCTGCTCGAACGCCCGAGCATAGTACATGGCCGTCTGAAGGTCTTGGGGCCCCTTCATCTCGACGTCCACGCAGATGTGGTTGGGAAGGCCGCCGACGAAGAGCTCCGCCCGCTATAGGGCCGTCACACCTGGCGCATGGCACGCCAGTGCCTGGAAGCGGTCGGCGAAATCCTGCACCGTGGAGGTGAAAGGCAGGCGGCCCAACTCGGCCAAGCGGCTCCCGCGTAATGGCGGTCCGAAGCGAAGAAGACACAGCTCGCGGAAACGATCCCACGGGGGCATGCCGCCCTCGTCCTGCTCGAGGGCGTAGTACCATGTCTGGGCGGCCCCGCGGAGATGGTAGGAAGCCAGCCAAGTGCGCTCCGACGCGGGCATGCGCTGTTCGCGGAAGAATTGGTCACACTGGTTGAACCAGTTAAGCGGGTCGTCTGAACCGTCGTAAGTGGCAAAGTCGATCTTGGCGAACCGGGGTGGCTGCTGGTGTGGCGCGCCATGGCCCACTGCCTCGGCGGTGCGGAGGGCTGATGACGGCGCTCGGTCCATGGTGGGAAGGCCGGCATAGTTCCCTGTGGCGCCCCACGCCTCGGGCTGCAACTAGGAACCCGACGGCGGCCGGGCCTCCGTGTAAGCCGGCGGAGGGGATGTCCCGTGGAGCCAGCCTGGAAGCGGAGACGGTGACGGCGGAAAATGGACCTCCTAGATCGGGAGTCCGCTCGGCGCGGACCGGCCCAGGCTAGGGCTGGGCGGGGGCGGTGGTGGCACCTGCACGGTTGCAGCCGGGAGGGACGGCGCGGCGGGGGACGGCGCGGGCCAGGCCGGCCACTGGGGATAAGGCGGCGTCGAAGCCGCCGGTGATGGGAGCGCCGGATATCCCCCGGTGATGGCCACGGGAACGGAGTACCACGGCAGTGCCGGCTGTCCCGCGGGCACGGCCGGATGGAGCAGCGGGGGCGGCCCTACGGGCTAGCCAAGTAGAGGCAGATGCCCTGGACAGCGACGACCAGGTCGTTGAGCACGCCGGCCATGGCCTCCGGCGTAAACTACTGCGGCACGGGGGGAGGCGACAGCGGCGAGTTTTGGGCGGGGGGTGGTGGCTGGCCCTGGCCCGGTGTTGTGCCGGGTGCGGGGGAGATCGGCGCCGACAGCGAGGCCGTGGCGCTCGGCGATGAAGCGGCGGCGGTGGTAGAGTTGGTTGCGGCGGCGGTGGGGGAGTTGGCGGGCAGCGGCGGTGGTGGGGGTGGCGGCGAGGACATGGTCGAAACCCGGGTACCTGATACCAAATTGGTAGGACTAGGGTTCCTACCGGCTCTACTCCTTAGGTTATAAGGGCAGAACAGCGGAGGTTGGGGGCGAGGGCGCGAGCGCCGGCGCGTCGGCGCCGTCGCGAGGAAGGAGGAGGGCGGCGGCGATTAGGGCTGGAGGCGGCTAGGGTTCCGACTCCTCTGGGAGCCGGGCAATAGGGATAGAAATATCTTTATTGCTTAATCTCGAAAAGGTGTCTTACAACTAATAACCTCGAAACGAATAGCCTAAGATAACTTGTGGGCCAAGCCCCTAACTACTGCCCAGTGGGCCTCCTCCGATTATATGTTAAACCGGTCATAAGTTAAACCGGTCATAACAGTGGAACTTTCCTACCAT
Organism: Triticum dicoccoides; assembly: GCF_002162155.2. Taxonomy (NCBI): domain Eukaryota; kingdom Viridiplantae; phylum Streptophyta; class Magnoliopsida; order Poales; family Poaceae; genus Triticum; species Triticum dicoccoides. Next base: position 124,366,780 of record NC_041389.1, read on the forward strand.
TTCACTCCCAATTTAATTATCAAAGGATATTGAAAAGTTCGTGCATGAATTGGCACCTATGTGTTCCCTGTAGATTTTCAACCTCCGCTATAAAGCGAGCAAAGCAACGAACTCCATTGCCACACATCTGAAACATAAAATACATAATTGATGAAAAATACATATAAAACAATTCATGGTGACAAGATCCATAGTGAACACTTTTTTTTAGCAAAAATTGAGATAAAAAAAACACGGTGCAGAACAAGTGAACAACTAGAAGAAAAAAAAAACATATGCCAACTTTAATTCCCTCTGGAAGGCAGCTCATTGACATGGTGTGAAGTGTATGACTAAAATGCTGCTTTGTACAGTAGGGTTGAAACATAATAGCACTTCCAAACCTTTACAGTCCGTCAAGCTCACAATTTGATAAATATGCAAAACATGCATATTATGCATGGGACATGTATGGTATACTGTGGATGATTCTAGATAGATCCTCAATATATTGGATAGAGTATTATGAACACACTCTAGACGACCAACTCTATGATCTACAACCACTGTGACTTAATGTAAGACGTTTTTGCAGTTTAAATTAAACTGCAAAAATGTCTTGCATTAAGTTACAGAGGGAGTATTATGTAAGTAGACTGACAGTACATGTATCAGTATACAGAAAATGTGAACTATAAAACTAGCTACAGAGACTGGATTTGCAGGCCATAGTTTTCCCCAGACAACACTTCAAGCATCACAGGAGCTTGTACAGCTACATCCTACATTTTCCCTTCTACAGACAATGTCACGAAACTATGTGCATGTCGGCAAAGATGTCACAGCAGAGAATGGTCATAACTGATATGAACATAATGCCAGATAAACCATAACTCGTTTCCTATGGCCCAACGTTATTCAGTGATGTAATGAAACAGCGGCTCACCTCCGGCTCGCTGCCATCAGAGTTGAATATCCTCATAGTGTAGTCCGCACCGTTGACCCCCGGCATGACAAAGATGACGCCATCAGCACCAATACCAAAGTTTCGGTCGCACAGCTTCGCCGCCTCCTCCGGTGTCACCTTCGGCACAGCCGAATCCCTGTTGTCGACCTACCAATCCAGACAGAATTCATCAAAATAACATAAATAAAATTAGCAACAGCACAGAATCTAAAACTGCAAGGATTGCACGAATTGGTAGTGGCATGTCACCCCCAAACCAAATGTATTCACGACGTGTGGTAGCTTGAAAAGAAAAAAGAGAGGGGGAAAAGCATCACCATTATGAAGTCGTTGCCGAGGCCCTGGTACTTGACGAAGTGGAGCGCGCGCTCGGACTCGCGGCGCTCGAGGAACGAGGCGGCGGCTGGCGACTTGGGAGCGGACACGGCCATCGAGGCGACGGCGCGGCGGGGGCGCGGATTCCCACGGAACGGACGGAGGAGCCGACCGCCCGAGGAGGGGGCAGTGGAGGTGGTGAAGTTGGCAGCGAAGGATGCGACTCTGGCGGCGGCGGCGGCGGGCGACATGGCGACGAGTGCGAGAGCGGGGAGGGGTTTGGGGGAGGGTCCCTGTCGCCGTCGCTGCCGGCTAATGACGGGGAGCTTTCTGCTCTATGCAAGCGGGCTCCATGTGACACGTTGGCCCACTGTCATTGAGGGCGAGGGTTATCTGGGTTGACGTGGCCCAATCTTCTTTTTTTCTTGACGGAGCACGATCCTTTGCGCATCGGGTGGATTTTTTTTTTCTTATTTTGAGCTGTCGGGTGAGTGTTGACCCGTCCTACGATGCCGCCGTATGTTATAAGTCTCTAGCGGATTCCATAAAATCCAAGTCGTAAATCTAGTTTCGGATTACAAATTCGCCAGACGAAATAGATACGCAAAATGATACCGAATAATCCAAAAACCTACTTCCTGCGAGAATTTGTTTAGTGAGATCACGTGGCAATTCATTAACACGGTTCACAAAAAAGAGACTATACAAATTACAAACCAGACCCTAACCTAGGTAAAGGAAAACCTAACCCTAGGCTTCATGGATCAAGCTCGTTGCCATGCGGGTGTCCTCGATGTCGAGGTAGAACTGCACGATGGAGGTGCGTTGCGCCCATGCGAGCATGTGCTCCTCCCGGGCGTCCTCCTAGCGATGCTTAGCATCCGGGTCGTCGGTCACCGCCACCTCCTTGGCCTCTAGAAAGTCCGCTATGGTCTCGCGGGTCCGCACTAAGTGTGGCGTGATGTGCTTGTCAAGCACATCCTAGCGCCACGGCCCCCGCCGCTGCTCCGGGAGAGGCCACGGTCTCGCGTCTTCGTGCGCTCGTCGTCCTCGTCGCTCCGTGGCACTGCGTTCCTCGAGCTTCCGTCCTCCATCTCATGCGCAAGCATGTGGCAACGATAGGCGGCAGGCACGCTTGCTCGGAGGCGCACCCCCATGGCTCCCACCAGCCCTAATTACCCCCATAACCGCGACCGGATCCGAAGACCATTGATCTTCCAGACTTTGAGAAAATGGTGCGGAGAGGAGCGGGAAATTACTCACTGGACTTGGCTAAGCCTAGTGGCGGAGGAGACGAAATGCGGCGGGGGCTAACCTTCTATGTCCCGGGATACCTTCCATATGGTGGGCTAGGGGATGCTTATCCGGTGCGCCAAAATTTTTTATCCATGTCAGGTATGCAAATATGCGGTGGTTGTTTAGCCAAAAAAGCCTAAATCACACATCAGTTAGTTTTCTTTTGTTGGGAAACGTTGCATGAAAAACAAAAAATTTATACGCACACGCAAGATCTATCCATGAAGATGCATAGCTACGAGAGGGGGAGAACATTTACATACCCTTGTAGATCGCTAAGCGAAAGCGTTTATCAACGCGGTTGATGTAGTCGTACACTTTCAGGATCCGTTCCGATCAAGCACCAAACATATGGCACCTCCGCGTTCAGCACACGTTCAGCTCGATGATGCCCTCGCCTTGTTGATCTAGCAAGAGGGGCGAAGTAGTAGATGAGTTCCGGCAGCACGACAGCGCAGTGATGGTGGTGGTGAAACTATTTCCGCAGGGCTTCGCCAAGCATAATGGATTTAGAGCGGAGGATGAACTAGAGGGAGAGGAGGCGCCAGCACACGGCTTGGTGAATCGTGGTGTGTGGCATCCCCTTCCCTCCTCTCATATATATAGGTGGAGGGGGAGGGGAGGCAGCCTAGGGCGCGCCCCAAAGGAGGCCAGCGTTTGCCGTAGGCGCCTGCCTAGGCGTGCCCCTCCCTTTCCTTCCTAAGGCGTGGAGGAGAAGGCAGGAGGGGGCCGACGGCTGCCCTAGGGTGCCTACCTTAGGCGCGCCCCCTTTCCTTTCTTAGCGCGTGGAAGAGAAGGCAAGAGGGGGTCGGCCCTCTTCCTTCCTTCCCTAGGGCTGGCAGCCATGAGGTGGGCGTGCCAGCCCCTCTGTGGGCTGATGTGCTCCCCTCGTTGGCCCGTTTGGCCCAATAACTCCTCTGGCCTTCCGGAACCCCTTCTGGTGATCCGATAATTATCTGGTGTATTCTGAAACCCTTTTGGAGACCGAATACTATCATCCTATATATCAATCTTTACCTCCGGACCATTCCGGAGCTCCTCGTCATGTTCCTGATCTCATCCGGGACTCCGAACAACATTCGGTCACCAACATACATAACTCATATAGTACTATATCATCAACGAACGTTAAGCATGCGGACCCTACAGGTTCGAGAATGATGTAGACATGACCGAGACGCTTCTCCGGTCAATAACCAATAGCGAGACCTGGATGCCCATATTGGTCCCTACATATTCTACAAAGATCTTTATTGGTTGAACCTTTATGACAACATACGTAGTTCCCTTTGTCTGTCAGTATTTACTTGCCCGAGATTCGATCATTGATATCTCCATACCTAGTTCAATCTCGTTACCGGCAAGTCTCTTTACTCGTTCTGTAATACATCATCTTGTAACTAACTCCTTAGTCACTTTTTTTGCAAGCTTCTTATGATGTTGTATTACCGAGAGGGCCCAGAGGTACCTTTTTTCATACGGAATGACAAATCCCAATCTCGATCCATGCCAACTCAACAGACACCTTCGGAGATACCTGTAGAGCACCTTTGTGATCACCCAGTTATGAAGTGACGTTTCATACACGCAAGGCATTCCTCCAGCGTCCGGGAGTTGCATGATCTCATGGTCGAAGGAACATGTATTTGACATTAAGAAAATGGTAGCAATAAACTGAACGATCATACGATATGTAACGGATGGTTCTTGTCCATCACATCATTCTCCTAATGACGTGATCCCGTTATCAAATGAAAACTCATGTCTATGGTCAGGAAACCTTAACCATATTTTTGATCAACAAGCTGGTCTAGTAGAGGCTTACTAGAAACTTGGTATTTGTTTATGTATCCACACATGTATTTAAGTTTCCGATCAATAAAGTTATAGCATGAATAATAAACCTTTATCATGATTAAGGAAATATAATAATAACCACTTTATTATTGCCTCCATGGCATATTTCCAATAGTCTCCCACTTGCACTAGAGTCAATAATCTAGATTACATAGTAATGAATCTAACAGTCATGGAGTCTTGGTGTTAATCATGTTTTGCCCTTGGAAGAGGTTTAGTCAGCAGGTCTGCCACATTCAGATCCGTATGTACTTTGCAAATTTCTATGTCTCCATCCTTGACATAATCACGAATGGAGTTGAAGTGTCTCTTGATGTGTTTGGTTCTCTTGTGAAACCTAGGCTCCTTGGCTATGGAAATTGCTCTGGTGTTATCACAAAAGATTTTCATTGGACCCGATGCACTGGGTATTACACCCAGATCGGATATGAACTCCTCCATCCAGACTCCTTCATGCGCTACTTCCGAAGCAGCTATGTACTCTGCTTCACATGTAGATCCTACCACGATGCTCTGCTTAGAATTTCACCAACTGACAGCTCCACCATTAAATATAAAAAGTATTCGGTTTGCGACCTAGAGTCATTCGGATCTGAGTCGAAGCTAGCATCAATGTAACCCTTTACGACGAGCTCTTTTTCACCTCCATAAACGAGAAACATATCCTTGGTCCTTTTCAGGTACTTCAAGATATTCTTGACCGATGTCAGTGATCCACTCCTGGATTACTTTGGTACTTCCTCACCAAACTTATGGCAAGGCACACATCAGGTCTAGTACACATAATGGCATACATTATAGAACATATGGCTGAGGCAACATTATAGAACCTATGGCATACATTAATAGGACTTTCATTCTCTCTCTATCTTCTGCCGTGGTCGGACTTTGATTCTTACTCAATTTCACATCTTGCAACACAGGCAAGAACCCTTTCTTTGACTGGTCCATTTTGAACTTCTTCATAACTTTGTCAAGGTATGTGCTTTGTGAAAGTCCTACTAAGCGTCTCGATCTATCCCTATAGATCTTGATGCCCAATGTGTAAGCAACTTCACTGAGGTCTTTCATTGAAAAAGTCTTATTCAATTTATCCTTTCATGCTATCCAGAAATTCTATATCACTTCCAATCAGCAATATGTCATCCACATATAATATCAGAAATGCTACGGAGCTCCCACTCACTTTCTTGTAAATACAGGCTTCACTGTAAGTCTGTATAAAACCAAATGCTTTGATCACCTCATCAAAGCGTATATTACAACTCCGAGATGCTTGCACCAGTCCATAGATGGATCGCTGGAGCTTACACACTTTGTTAGCACCCTTAGCATCGACAAAACCTTCTAGTTGCATCGTATGCAACTCTTCTTTAAGAAACCCTTTAAGGGACGCAGTTTTGACGTCCATTTGCTAGATTTCATAATCATAAAATGCGGCAATTGCTAATATGATTCTGATAGAATTAAGTATCGCTAAGGGTGAGAATGTCTCATTGTAGGCAGCCCCTTGAACTTGTCGAAAACCTTTTGCGACAAGTCAAGCTTTGTAGACAGTGATATTACCACATCAGCGTCCGTCTTCCTCTTGAATATCCATTTATTATCAATGGCTTGCCGATCATCGGGCAATTCTACCAAAGTCCACACTTTGTTCTCATACATGGATCCTATCTCAGATTTCATGGCCTCAAGCCATTTGTCCGAATCTGGGCTCATCATAGCTTCTTCATAGTTCGTAGGTTCGCCGTTGTCTAACAAAATGACTTCCAGGACAAGATTACTTTAGTATCTCTGGTGCGGTACATGTTTTGGTCAATCTACGAGGTTCGGTAGTAAATTGATCTGAAGTTTCATGATCATCATTTGCTTCCTCTTTTGTGGGTGTAGGCAGCACGGGAACGGTTTTCTCTGATGTGCTACTTTCCAATTCGAGAGAAGGTACAACTACCTCATCAAGTTCTACTTTCCTCCCACTCACTTCTTTCGAGAGAAACTCCTTCTCTAGAAATGACCCATTCTTGGCAACAAAGATCTTGCCTTCAGATCTGTGGTAGAAGTTTGATACGTCTCCAACGTATCTATAATTTTTTATTGTTTCATGCTTTTATATTATCATTCTTGGATGTTCCACAATCATTTTATAGCAACTTTATATAATTTTTTGGGACTAACCTATTGACATAGTGCCAAGTGCCAGTTGTTGTTTTTTGCTTATTTTTTACTTCACTGAATATCAGTACTAAACGGAGTCCAAACGCAACAAAACTTTTTGGACAATTTTTTTGGACCAAAAGACACAAGATGGGCCAAAGAAGTACCAAAGGGGAAGCCCAAGGTGGGCACAACCCACCAGGGCGCGCGTAGGGGGGTTGTGCTCCCATCAATGACCTCCCGCACCGCCTCTTCGCTCTATAAATACCCAAATATTCCAGAAACCCTAGGGGAGTCGACGAAAAACAATTCCAGCCACCGCAAGTTCCAGAACCACGAGATCCAATCTATACACCATCACGGAGGGGTTCATCATCCTCATCGGTGCCTCTCCGATGATGCGTGAGTAGTTCATCAAAGACCTACAGGTCTGTAGGTGGTAGCAAGATGGCTTCTTCTCTCTTTTTGATTCTCAATACAATGGTCTCTTGGAGATATATTTGATGTAACTCTTTTTGCGGTGTGTTTGTTGGGATCCGAAGAACTTTTAGTGTATGATCAGATCTATATCCATGAAAGTTATTTGAGACTTATTTGATCTCTTATATGCACTTATAACCTCGTATTTCTTCTTCGAATCTTTGGTTTAGTTAGGCCAACTAGATCAATTTTTCTTGCCATGGCAAGAGGTGCTTTGTGATGGGTTTGATCGTGTGGTGTTCTTTCCCAGTGACAGAAGGGGCAGCAAGACACGCATGTATCATTGCTATTAAGGACAACAAGATGGGGGCTATTCCTACATGAATAGATCTCGTCTACACCATTGCTACTTCTTGAGCTTGTGTTGATTTTTTCCTTGAAGAGGAAATGGTGATGTAGCAAAATAGAGATAAGTATTTCCCCCAGTTAAGAACCAAGGTATCAATCTAGTAGGAGGCACAAGCAAGTCTCTAATCTATGCACCTGCACAAACTAACAAACACTTGCACTCAACGTGAAAAGGGGTTGTCAATCCCTTCACGGTCTCGAACAAGAGTGAGATCTAACAGAGATAGGTATAAAAGATAAATAAAAAGGCAAACTAAAGTAAATATAAATAAAGTGCAGCAAGGTATTTTTGGGTTTTTTGGTTTATAGATCTGAAAATATACGATGGAAAATAGACCCGGGGGCCATAGGTTTCACTGGAGGCTTCTCTCTTGAAGAAAGCATATGATGGGTAAACAAATTACAGTTGAGCAATTGATAGAAAAGCGCATAGTTATGACGATATATAAGGCAATGATCATGAATATAGGCATCACGTTTGTGTCAAGTAGTCTGACTCCTGCCTGCATCTACTACTATTACTCCACACATCGACCGTTACCCAACATGAATCTAGAGTATTAAGTTCATAAGAACGGAATAATGCCTTAAGTAAGATGACATGATGTAGAGGGATAAACTCAATCAATATGATATAAAACCCATATTTTATCCTTGATGGCAACAATACAATATGTGCCTCGCTACCCCTTCTGTCACTTGGTGAGTGCTACGTCTTCTTGCGTTGGGTTTCCTTGAAGAGGAAAGGGTGATGCAGCAATAGTAGCGTAAGTATTTCCCTCAGTTTTTGAGAACCAAGGTATCAATCCAGTAGGAGGCTCCTCAAAAGTCCCACGCACCTACACAAACAAACAAAGAACTCGCAACCAACGCAATAAAGGGGTTGTCAATCCCTTCACGGCCACTTGCGAAAGTGAGATCTGATAGAGATAATATGATAAGATAAATATATTTTTGGTATTTTATAATATAGATGCAAAAGGTAAAGATGCAAATAAAAGTAGATTGGAAGCAAATATGATAAGAGATAGACCCGGGGGCCATAGGTTTCACTAGTGGCTTCTCTCAAGATAGCATAAGTATTACGGTGGGTGAACAAATTACTGTCGAGCAATTGATAGAAAAGCGAATAATTATGAGATTATCTAGGCATGATCATGTATATAGGCATCACGTCCGCAACAAGTAGACCGACTCCTGCCTGCATCTACTACTATTACTCCACACATCGACCGACTCCTGCCTGCATCTAGAGTATTAAGTTCATAAGAACAGAGTAACACATTAAGCAAGATGACATGATGTAGAGGGATAAAATCAAGCAATATGATATAAACCCCATCTTTTTATCCTCGATGGCAACAATATAATACGTGCCTTGCAACCCCTGTCGTCACTGGGTAAGGACACCGCAAGATTGAACCCAAAGCTAAGCACTTCTCCCATGGCAAGAAAGATCAATCTAGTAGGCCAAACCAAACTGATAATTCGAAGAGACTTGCAAAGATAACTCAATCATACATAAAAGAATTCAGAGAAGATACAAATATTATTCATAGATAAACTTGATCATAAACCCACAATTCATCGCATCTCGACAAACACACCGCAAAAAGAGTTTACATCGAATAGATCTCCACAAGAGAGGGGGAGAACATTGTATTGAGATCCAAAAAGAGAGAAGAAGCCATCTAGCTAATAACTATGGACCCGTAGGTCTATGGTAAACTACTCACAACTCATCGGAGGGGCAAGGATGTTGACGTAGAAGCCCTCCGTGGTCGATTCCCCCTCCGGCAGAGTGCCGGCGAAGGCTCCAAGATGAGATCTCGCGAATACAGAAGGTTACGGTGGTGGAAATTGTGTTTCGTGCTTCTCCTGGGTGTTTTCGGGGTACGTAGCTATATATAGGAGGAAGAAGTACGTCGGTGGCCGCCCGAGGGGCCCACGAGACAGGGGGCGCGCCCTATAGGGGGGGCGCGCCCTCCTATCTCGTGGAGGCCTCGTCTGCTTCTTGATTTGCACTCCAAGTCCTCTGGATCACGTTCGTTCCAAAAATCACGCTCCCGGAGGTTTCATTCCGTTTGGACTCTGTTTGATATTCCTTTTCTTCTAAATACTGAAATAGGCAAAAAGACAGCAATATGGGCTGGGCCTCCGGTTAGTAGGTTAGTCCCAAAAATGATATAAATGTGTAAAATAAAGCCCATAAACATCCAAAAGGGGTAATATAATAGCATGGAACAATCAAAAATTATAGATACGTTGGAGACGTATCAAGCATCCCCAAGCTTAATTCCTGCTCGTCCTCGAGTAGGTAAATGATAAAAAGAGAATTTTTGATGTGGAATGCTACCTAGCATAATTCTTAATGTAATTTTCTTTATTGTGGCATGAATGTTCAGATCCAAATGATTCAAAATAAAAGTTCATATTGATAAAAGAAATAGTAACACTTCAAGCATACTAATCAAGGTAATCATGTCTTCTCAAAATAACATGGCAAAAGAAAGTTCATCCCTACAAAATCATATAGTTAGGCTATGCTTCATTTTCGTCACATAAAGATGTTCCCAACTTCTATACCCCCGATGACAAGCCAAGCAATTGTTTCATACTTAAATAATCTCAAACCTTTTCAACCTTCACGCAATACATGAGCGTGAGCCATGGATATAGCACTATGGGTGGAATAGAATATGATGATGGGGATTGTGTGGAGAAGACAAAAAAGGAGAAAGTCTCACATTGATGAGGATAATCAATGGGCTATGGAGATGCCCATCAATTGATGTCAACATGAGGAGTAGGGATTGCCATGCAACGGATGCACTAGAGCTATAAATGAATGCTCAACAAAAGAAAACTAGTGGGTGTGCATCCAACTTGCTTGCTCACGAAGACCTAGGGCATTTGAGGAAGCCCATCGTAGGAATATACAAGCCAAGTTCTATAATGAAAAATTCCCACTAGTATGAAAAAGACAACTTATGAGACTCACTATATGAAAAACATGGCGCTACTTTGAAGCACAATATATGAGACTCACTACATGAATAACAAGGTGCTACTTTGAAGCACAAGTGTGGAAAAAGAGATAGTAACATTGCCCTTTTATTTATTTTCTTTTTTTCTTTTCTTTCTTTTCTTTTTTTCTTTTTTTGGGCCTTTTTTTTCTTTTGGCCTTTCTTCCTTTTTTTCTTTCTTTTTTCTTTTTTTGGGCAATGCTCTAATAACGATGATCATCACGCTTCTATTGATTACAACATATGAATTACAACTCGAAACTAGAGCAAGATATGACTCTATATGAATGCCTCCGGCGGTGTACCGGGATGGTGCAATGAATCAATAGTGACATGTATGAAAAATAATGCATGGTGGATTTGCCACAAATACGATGTCAACTACATGATCATGCAATGGCAATATGACAAAAGTAAAGTATTTCATGATGATAAACGGAACGGTGGAAAGTTGCATGGCAATATATCTCGGAATGGCTATGGAAATGCCATAATAGGTAGGTATGGTGGCTGTTTTGAGGAAGATATAAGGAGGCTTATGTGTGATAGAGCGTATCGTATCACGGGGTTTGGATGCACCGGCGAAGTTTGCACCAACTCTCAAGGTGAGAAAGGGCAATGCACGGTACCGAAGAGGCTAGCAATGGCGGAATGGTAAAAGTGTGTATAATCCATGGACTCAACATTAGTCAAAAGAACTCATATACTTATTGCAAAAATTTAGAAGTCATCAAAAATCAAGTACTATGCGCATGCTCCTAGGGGGATATATTGGTAGGAAAATACCATCACTCGTCCCCGACCGCCACTCATAAGGATGCACAAGCCAGGTACACTTCATGTTTCAAATTTGTTACACAACTTTAACCATACATGCATGCTACGGGACTTGCTAACTTCAACACAAGCATTCTTTAAATTCATAATCATCCAACTAGCATGACTTTAATATCACTACCTCCATATCTCAAAACAATTATCAAGTATCAAATTGATCATAGCATCCAATTCACTTCCTATGATAGTTTTTATTATGCCCAACTTGGATGCCTACCATTCTAGGACCAATTTTATAACCATAGCAAATACCATGATGTTCTAAAAGACTCTCGAAATAATATAAGTGAAGCATGAGAGACTAGCAATTTCTTCAAAATTTAAGTCACCACCGTGCTCTAAAAGATATAAGTGAAGCACTAGAGCAAAAACTATCAAACTCAAAAGATATAAGTGAAGCACATAGAGTATTCTAGCAAATTCTAATCAAATAGGCTTCTCCCAAAAGGTGTGTACAGAAAGGATGATTGTGGTAAACTAAAAAGCTAAGACTAATATAATACACGACGCTCCAAGCAAAACACATATCATGTGGCGAATAAAAATATAACTCCAAGTAAAGTTACCAATGAACGAAGACGAAAGAGGGGATGCCTTCCTGGGGCATCCCCAAGCTTAGGCTTTTGGCTATACTTGAATATCTTGGGGTGCCTTGGGCATCCCCAAGCTTAGGCTCTTGCCACTCCTTATTCCATAGTCCATAAAAGCTCTACCCAAAACTTGAAAAGTTCACAACACAAAACTCAACTGGAAATCTTATAAGCTCCGTTAGTGAAAGAAAACAAAACCACCACATAAGGTACTGTAATTAACTCATTCTTTATTTATTTTGGTGTTAAACCAACTGTAATCCAAATTCCTTATGGTTTATAAACTATTTTACTAGCCATAGATGCATTGAAATAAGCAAACAACACACGAAAAACAGAATCTGTCAAAAACAGAACAGTCTGTAGAAATCTGTAACTAACGCAAACTTCTGGAACTCTAAAAATCCTACCAAAATAGGAAGTCCTGGACAATTTGTCTATTGATCAGCATCAAAAAGAATCAACGCAAAATCACGTTTCTGTGATTTAACAAAACTAAATTAGTGCATGCAAAGTTTCTGTTTTTCAGCAGAATCAAATCAACTATCATCATAGGTTATCCTATAGGTTCTACTTGGCACAAACACTAATTAAGAGATAAAAACACATCTAAACAGAAGGTATATGCAAGATTTATTGAATAACAACAAGGAAAAATATTGGGTTGCATCCCAACAAGCGCTATCGTTTGACGCCCCTTGCTAGGCATTGATAATTTTAATGATGCTCACATGAAAGACAAGAATTGAAGCACAAATAAAGCATCATGAAACACGTGACAAACACATCTAAGTCTAACATACTTCCTATGCATAGGCATATTATAAGCAAACGAATTTGCAAGGCAAGCAAAAGCTAGTATACGCAAGGAAGAAGAATAAGACGATAGCAATCTCAACATGACGAGAGGTAAATTAATAAGATAAAAATTTCTACGACCATATTTTCCTCTCTCATAATAATTACATGTAGGATCATAGGCAAATTCAACAAAATAGCTATCACAAAACATATTCTCAACATGATCCACATGCATGCAAAGTTGACACTCTTCCAAGATAGTGGGATTAACATTAACTAAAGTCATGACCTTTCCGAACCCACTTTTATCAAAAATATCATAAGATTGAACATACTCCAAATATGCGGGATCTAAAGTTGACACTCTTCCGAACCCACTTTTATCAAAAATATCATAAGATTGAACATACTCCAAATATGTGGGATCTAAAGTTGACACTCTTCCAAACGCACTTTCAATATTATTGCAAACACTATTCTCAATCTCATATTCATCATGGGGCTTAAATAAATTTTCAAGGTTATAAGAAGAATCACCCCAATCATGATCATTGAAACAAGTAGTAGACATAGCAAAACTAGCATCCCCGAGCTTAGGGTTTTGCATATTATTAGCACAATTGACATCAAGAGAATTTATAGGAAAATCATTGCAATCATGCTTTTTATTCAAGGAGTTGTCGTGAATCTCTTCATAAATTTCTTCATCGTAATTTTCAGATTCACAAATTTTGAGCAAAGCATCATAAAGATAATCTAGTGCACAAAACTCACTAGCAATTGGTTCATCATAATTGGATCTCTTAAAAAGATTAGCAAGCGGATGAGGATCCATAGATCTTAGGTTCTATATTTAGCAATAAATAAGCATCTATTCCAACCAAACGAGCAAACGAAAGGGCAAGCAAAAGAGAGAAGAGATTGGGAAAGAGAGGGCGAATAAAACGGCAAAGGTGAAGTGGGGGAGAGGAAAACGAGAGGCAAAAGGCAAATAATGTAAATGCGAGGGAGATGGGTTTGTGATGGGTACTTGGTATGTCTTGACTTGAGCAAAGACCTCCCCGGCAACGGCGCCAGAAATCGCACGTTGGCGGGAGGTCGAATCTTGAGTTGACTTGGTGGAAGCCTCCCCGGCAATGGCGCCAGAAATCCTTCTTGCTACGTCTTGAGCTTGCGTTGGTTTTCCTTGAAGAGGAAAGGGTGATGCAGCAATAGTAGCGTAAGTATTTCCCTCAGTTTTTGAGAACCAAGGTATCAATCCAGTAGGAGACTCCTCAAAAGTCCCACGCACCTACACAAACAAACAAAGAACTCGCAACCAACGCAATAAAGGGGTTGTCAATCCCTTCACGGCCACTTGTGAAAGTGAGATCTGATAGAGATAATATGATAAGATAAATATATTTTTGGTATTTTATAATATAGATGCAAAAAGTAAAGATGCAAATAAAAGTAGATTGGAAGCAAATATGATAAGAGATAGACCCGGGGGCCATAGGTTTCACTAGTGGCTTCTCTCAAGATAGCATAAGTATTACGGTGGGTGAACAAATTACTGTCGAGCAATTGATAGAAACGAGAATAATTATGAGATTATCTAGGCATGATCATGTATATAGGCATCACGTCCGCAACAAGTAGACCGACTCCTGCCTGCATCTACTACTATTACTCCACACATCGACCGACTCCTGCCTGCATCTAGAGTATTAAGTTCATAAGAACAGAGTAACGCATTAAGCAAGATGACATGATGTAGAGGGATAAACTCAAGCAATATGATATAAACCCCATCTTTTTATCCTCGATGGCAACAATACAATACGTGCCTTGCAACCCCTGCTGTCACTGGGTAAGGACACCGCAAGATTGAACCCAAAGCTAAGCACTTCTCCCATGGCAAGAAAGATCAATCTAGTAGGCCAAACCAAACTGATAATTCGAAGAGACTTGCAAAGATAACTCAATCATACATAAAAGAATTCGGAGAAGATTCAAATATTATTCATAAATAAACTTGATCATAAACCCACAATTCATCGGATCTCAACAAACACATCGCAAAAAGAGTTTACATCGAATAGATCTCCACAAGAGAGGGGGAGAACATTGTATTGAGATACAAAAAGAGAGAAAAAGCCATCTAGCTAATAACTATGGACCCGTAGGTCTGTGGTAAACTACTCACAACTCATCGTGGGGGCAAGGATGTTGATGTAGAGGCCCTCCATGGTCGAGTCCCCCTCCGGCAGAGTGCTGGCAAAGGCTCCAAGCTGAGATCTCGCGAATACAGAAGGTTACGGTGGTGGAAATTGTGTTTCGTCCTTCTCCTGGATGTTTTCGGGGTACGTAGGTATATATAGGAGGAAGAATTACGTCGGTGGCCACCCGAGGGGCCCACGAGACAGGGGGGCGCGCCCTATAGGGGGGCGCCCTCCTATCTCATGGAGGCCTCGGCTGCTTCTTGACTTGCACTCCAAGTCCTCTGGATCATGTTCGTTCCAAAAATCACGCTCCCGAAGGTTTCATTCCATTTGGACTCCGTTTGATATTCCTTTTCTTTGAAATACTGAAATAGGCAAAAAAACAGCAATACGGGTTTGGCCTCCGGTTAGTAGGTTAGTCCCAAAAATGATATAAATGTGTAAAATAAAGCCCATAAACATCCAAAAGGGGTAATATAATAGCATGGAACAATCAAAAATTATAGATACGTTGGAGACGTATTAGTGAGGACACCGCAAGATTGAACTCGAAACTAAGCTGTCACATCCCTAGCTTCTGGCATTGCTCTAGGTTAGCTTCATGTGTGCATCATGTCTATATTTTTGAAACTTGAATTGAGGAATATTGGAAGCCTCAAAACCCTAAATAAAAGAGGGGCAAAAACCCTAGAAATCTCATTCATTGCTCCAAAAGGCTCTTCTTAAATGTTTGATAAATTTTGGTAAGGGTTCTGGTCCCAACCAAAATATTGAACATTTTTAAGGATTTATTTTTGGGACTTTGAATTTAAATCATTAGCTATTTGAATTTGAATTATATTCATATAATTAGAATATAATTTAAATACCCCTGAAATATTTTATAAGCTTTTGGAAAAGTCCATCTAGCAATATAAAATATTCAGAGGAGTTTTTGGCATTGTTTGAATTATTTTAAAATTCAAAACAGTGGCAAAATAAATTAATAAAACAAAACAGAACAGAAAAATATAAAACAGAACTTACCTGGACTTACCTGGCCTCACCCGTGCAGCCCACCAGAGCCGGCCCAGCTCCTGTGCTGGTCCAACACTGTGCGGCCCAGCCCACCGTGGTCGCCACCGTCTTCAACCTCCTGCCAGTAGGCAGGAGGGCGTGTGCCCGACGCGCGCGCGCACGCTCCGGCCACCTCCTGCTTACCTGCTCGCCGCTGGAGGCACCCGAGGGAGCCACGCACTCCCCCTCGCCCCCTGCACCTCCCCTCTCTTCCCCTGGACCCCGTTCCCTCCTCTGCTTCCCTCCCGCGCACACCACCGAGCGGAGCTCGCCGTCATCGTCGCCGTACCCATGGCCACCGGCCACCCCTAGCCTCGCCGATGCACCCAGGAGCTCCACCTCGACCCCCTCTTCCTTCCCACCGATCCACAGCCCTCCAGAAGCCCTGCATCGCCGCCATCGTCGTCGTCTTCTACCTCGGACCCGCCGGCCATCTTCGTCAAATTCGCCGGCTCCGGACCGTCCCCGACCTCGCCGAGCGTCCCCTCGTCATCGCCGTGAGTCACTGACCCTCTCCCCTAACTCAGCATGCTCCCTTCCATGCCGTAGCACCGTTCCCCACGAGCACCGAAGCCACCGTCCGCCATTGCTGCTGCACGCATAGCCTCCGTGCTCCCCTGGCCCCACTGAGCTGCTCTTAGTGCTCCCCATGACTAGCAGGTGCTGCCCAGCCTCTCAGCTCGCTCGCTCGCCAAGCGTAGCCCCGTGCCCGTGCTGGCCTGAACTCCGGTCGCCGCCGCGGGCCCCGTTCCGGTGAGCTCGGGCCACCTCAGCCCCTGCCGTTTGCACAGATGGATGCGGGCGACTCCCAGCTACGCGTAGAGCCCCTCCTCCGTCCGTTTGGTCGTCGGAGCACGAAACCCGAAGGCCTCCGCCGCCTCGGCCTCGCCGGCGACTCACCGCCGGCGGGTTAGGCCCTGTTGACCAGGGGTTTGACCCCCCCTGGGTCGATGATAGGTGGGGCCAGCCCCCCCTGTTAATTAGTTTAGTTTATTTTAACTAATTACCCCCCCTGCTGACACTGACATGCGGGCCCAGGCTCTAATTAAAATTAGGTTAGTTAGTTAGTCACTGACGTGTGGACCCCACACGTCAGGTTTGACCCTGACCGACCCTTGTTGACTTGCTGACGTCACGGTGACGCACTGCTGACGCAGTAAATGTTTTCTGGAATTTAAATAATTCTTAAATGATTTATTATTTCCAGAAAATAGCTAAAACTTCAATAAATCATAGAAAATTAACCGTAACTCCAAATTAAATAAATTATATATGAAAAATTATCAGAAAAATTCAAGGAATCCATCTGTACCATTTTCATGCATGTTAGAATAACTTATAGCTGCTGTTTAGCACAAATCAATTAAAGGGCATTTATTAATCACATATGGAGTTTGAATTTGAATTTTATATTCAAACCAACTTCATTTGATCTGTTGCTAGTTGCATTAGCCCAAAACACATTCTTTTTGCCATGTCATGATCATGCATCATATTGTGCATTGCATTGATTGTGTTCCTTTCTGTGTTGCCGGTATTTGTCCCCTCTCGATAGACGTGATACCGATGATGTGATCGTTGACACTGATGAAGACTCAATGTTATCTTCAGAAGTGCCAGGCAAGCAAAACCCCCTTGTTCATTCCGATAAAATCCCACTCTCTCGCTCCTGCTCTCTTTTACTGCATTAGGACAACAACGACATATTTGATACTTGCTGCGGGCTGAACCCTTTATCCTTTGCATGACCTGTCATTGCCACAGTAAATAGATGAAACCCACTAGCATGAGTAGGAGTTGTTTGAGCCCTGATGTGCCTACTCATTCATGCTTGTTTGTCATGCCTGCTACTGCTTAGAGTTGAGTCAGGTCTGATTCATCGGGGATGAATCAAAGGCGTGTGAACATGTCCTGCTGTGTGTGAGCTAAGTGTGTGTACACGATTTGGTAAAGGTAGCGGTGAGAGGCCATGTAGGAGTACATGGTGGGTTGTCTCATTGCAGCCGTCCTCAGGAACTGAGTTCTGTGTTTGTGATCCATGACCAGCTACTACCACACATTGGAATGCTTAAGTGCCCCTCTCGGCTTATTAATCAACTTGATCTCTGTCCAGGAGTTGCAACTAGTTTCTGGTGTTTGTAGGTAGTGTTAGTAGTCTACCAAGTGGCACCCGGTACAGGTGGGCTTGGGACAGACTAGGCACAGTGGCCCGGTGTACCAAGTGGCACCCGGTTGGTGGGCTTGGGAACCCTGCACACATCGTTTGGGGCCGTAAGCGACACCCCGGCCGGATCTCCTTGCAGATGGAACCCGAATAGGCGATAAACCTGGACTAGAGACTTGTTCGGTTAGTCAGGTCGTGGCCGACTCCCTCACCCGGCTTCCGCTTGAAGGTTGCCGAGGTACATGACGTGTACAGGGCGATAAGTGGCGAAAGCGTGTGTGAAGAAGTACACCCCTGCAGGGTTATCATCATCTATTCGAATAGCCGGATTCCTCGGATATGGAAACTTGGACCCCATTGCATAGTTCATAGACAAGTGAAAGTGGATACTCTAAAATACGCAAGATAAGCGTGAGTGCTATGGATGGCGTTCTCGTAGGGAGACGGGAGCGGATCCATAGTGGTGTATTGATATGGTGAATATGTGGACTCGTGTGCGCCACCTCAAAAGAGTTACTTGCAGTCGTAGTTCAGGATAGCCACCGAGTCAAAGCTGGCTTGCTGCAGTTAAACTCCACCACCCCCTTGTTGATAATGATGTATATGTAGATAGATCTGATGTAAGTCTTGCTGGGTACATTTGTACTCACGTTTGCCTATTTTATGTTTTTGCACAGAGACTTCAGTCTCACTAGTAGTTCCGCTTGGACTTCGACGTTTAGCTTGTTACCTCAGCTACGATCTTGTGCCCTCGGCAGGATCTGATAGATAGTCAGGCTTCTCAGCCTTTTTCATTTATAGATGTCTGTACTCAGACATGATAGCTTCCGCTTGTGTTTTGACTTGTATGCTCTGATTGTTGGGTCATGAGACCCATGTTTGTAATGTCTCGCTCCTCGGAGCCTATTGAATAAACTACTTGAGTCGTAGAGTCATTTTGTGATGCCATGTTGTATTGCACATATCGAGCATATTGTGTGTATGTTATTGAAATGCTTGGTATGTGTGGGATCTGACTATCTAGTTGTTTATCTTTAGTAGCCTCTCTTACCGGGAAATGTCTCCTAGTGTTACCGCTGAGCCATGGTAGCTTGCTACTGCTCTGGAACACTTAGGCTGGCCGGCATGTGTCCTTCTTCGTTCCTGTGTCTGTCCCTTCGGGGAAATGTCACGCTTTGAGTACCGGAGTCCTGTTAGCCTGCTACAGCCCGGTTTACCGGAGTCCTGCTAGCCCAGTGCTACAGCCCGGACCCACTTGCTGATGACCGACACGTTCGAAGCTGGGTCATGAATGCCTGTCCCTGTAAGTCTGTGCCACTTTGGGTTTACGACTAGTCATGTCAGCCCGGGCTCCTTATCATATGGATGCTAGCGACACTATCATATACATGAGCCAAAAGGCGCAAACGGTCCCGGGCAAAGATAAGGCGACACCCGTGGGGATACCGTGCGTGAGGCCGCAAAGTGATATGAGGTGTTACCGGCTAGATCGATGTGACATCGAGTCGGGGTCCTGACAGCGTTGGTAGTTGTCACATCCCTAGCTTCTGGCATTGCTCTAGGTTAGCTTCATGTGTGCATCATGTCTATATTTTTGAAACTTGAATTGAGGAATATTGGAAGCCTCAAAACCCTAAATAAAAGAGGGGCAAAAACCCTAGAAATCTCATTCATTGCTCCAAAAGGCTCTTCTTAAATGTTTGATAAATTTTGGTAAGGGTTCTGGTCCCAACCAAAATATTGAACATTTTTAAGGATTTATTTTTGGGACTTTGAATTTAAATCATTAGCTATTTGAATTTGAATTATATTCATATAATTAGAATATAATTTAAATACCCCTGAAATATTTTATAAGCTTTTGGAAAAGTCCATCTAGCAATATAAAATATTCAGAGGAGTTTTTGGCATTGTTTGAATTATTTTAAAATTCAAAACAGTGGCAAAATAAATTAATAAAACAAAACAGAACAGAAAAATATAAAACAGAA
>NC_041389.1:124393122-124452483 GCF_002162155.2 Triticum dicoccoides
TATCCTAGCACACCAAGCCACTGACTGATTTGTTCAAGGAGAAAGAGTATCTTCATAAGAGCTAATCCGGACTTATGAAAGAACTTCGATATCCTCGCTGATGGTTCCCAACCAGAACTCGGTAGTGTTTTATTGTAAGACTACCATGTGATCATGTTTTGTCTGGGACAGCGTGTTCACACGTGTGTAGCAGAACCAGCTCATGTTTTGGAGCTTGCTATCGTAGTTCATTTCCCGAGAATCTCGCAACGTCATCTCGTCGAATTGTGTTGCAAACTTTCGTTTTCTTCCTAGACTCAATGAGTCTGGAATATTCTGACACCAACCAGTTCTGAATCTCAGGCAGATATGATGGTTGGAGCATTTCCCAAGAACTATGATATTGGTCCCTCGATAACTGGTGAAGTGGATGTCGTGGCCAGCACCACCCAGCCGAAAGACCTGTTATTGTAGTATCTTGATTGAGGAAGTTGGCCACCTCCCCATAAGGATTTTGTAGGATTTACCTCCGTAACTGTTTCTTATGGATTCTATTGCTCCCTAAGTCCGACCTTTACTTGATGTTCTAGATATCAAACCATATCTATGAATGGGTTACCCTAGCACATCAAGGAGAACATTAGAAGCGGAGTGCTAAATGTCTCTCGGTCGATCATCCAGATTTTTATTTCCTTGGCCTCGCTAAGATGAAATCTGAGAAAGTGTTATCCTCCTTTGCATCTGCATCGTCCATCGCTATTCATCATGGTAGTATGTCGTGTTGTCAGCATCCTTGACACGGATGTTGGTAAACCTTGATGAATATGGAAATGCTCAAGTTCTTGAGAGCACGCACAAGCGCTACGTGTTATCATCGGCACTAACTGGGATTCCTCTCAGTTTCCTCGGCAATGCTATGACCCTTTCAAACAGTGAATCCACTCTCTTTTGTTGGGTTCTTCCCCAGTTACCAGAATCATTCCCAACATTTGCATTTTGTTCCCAGCTTGCACCGCCAATGTGCCCTTCTACCATGGGTCTCTTCCATTTTCGGTGATAAGCAAAATCATCCATTGCGTTGTCTTCAACAAGGTAATCCACATCATCCAAGTCCGAGTATGCCATTCTACCGACCCCCTCCAAACGATCGCTCGAGAATTGCCTTAGGCTGGTTTAAAGAGTTTCAATGATCTCTGAATCAAAAGTAATTCTTTTTGCCACTTAAGGGGATATCTCTACGAGTCACCTTCCCTAAGATGCCTCGTTGTGGTATCATGGCAATCCAACTCCTCGCTACCTTGACAATCGTTTACCACCTTCTTAGGTGTGGAATCGTTGTCTACCTAGTGAACCTTCGTCATCCGTTTCTTCCACCCCTCTTGATGTGTATCTCGTGTCTCAACCCGAGAGATGGTCCTATGTCTCATTCCGTGAGTTGTTCGATCTTCGAGAAGATCGACCCTTCTAGAGTCTCCTTCTTCCCTCCATGTCATGTTGACAGGATTTTCAAGGCAAGACTTCAAGACAATGATGGTGAATGAATCAACGTTCAACTGAAGTGCACCCTGGATCGTGAAGATTGTACTAGTTTGCGTTTCCCCTTCATCCTACCCTACGCTTGAATCTCGAGACGAGATTCTTGTTTAGTGGGGGTGAGTTGTCACATCCCTAGCTTCTGGCATTGCTCTAGATTAGCTTCATGTGTGCATCATGTCTATATTTTTGAAACTTGAATTGAGGAATATTGGAAGCCTCAAAACCCTAAATAAAAGAGGGGCAAAAACCCTAGAAATCTCATTCATTACTCCAAAAGGCTCTTCTTAAATGTTTGATAAATTTTGGTAAGGGTTCTGGTCCCAACCAAAATATTGAACATTTTTAAGGATTTATTTTTGGGACTTTGAATTTAAATCATTAGCTATTTGAATTTGAATTATATTCATATAATTAGAATATAATTTAAATACCCCTGAAATATTTTATAAGCTTTTGGAAAAGTCCATCTAGCAATATAAAATATTCAGAGGAGTTTTTGGCATTGATTGAATTATTTTAAAATTCAAAACAGTGGCAAAATAAATTAATAAAACAAAATAGAACAGAAAAATATAAAACAGAACTTACCTGGACTTACCTGGCCTCACCCGTGCAGCCCACCAGAGCCGGCCCAGCTCCTGTGCTGGTCCAGCACTGTGCGGCCCAGCCCACCGTGGTCGCCACCGTCTTCAACCTCCTGCCAGTAGGCAGGAGGGCGTGTGCCCGACGCGCGCGCGCACGCTCCGGCCACCTCCTGCTTACCTGCTCGCCGCTGGAGGCACCCGAGGGAGCCACGCACTCCCCCTCGCCCCCTGCACCTCCCCTCTCTTCCCCTGGACCCCGTTCCCTCCTCTGCTTCCCTCCCGCGCACACCACCGAGCGGAGCTCGCCGTCATCGTCGCCGTACCCATGGCCACCGGCCACCCCTAGCCTCGCCGATGCACCCAGGAGCTCCGCCTCGACCCCCTCTTCCTTCCCACCGATCCACAGCCCTCCGGAAGCCCTGCATCGCCGCCATCGCCGTCGTCTTCTACCTCGGACCCGCCGGCCATCTTCGTCAAATTTGCCGGCTCCGGACCGTCCCCGACCTCGCCGAGCGTCCCCTCGTCATCGCCGTGAGTCACTGACCCTCTCCCCTAACTCAGCATGCTCCCTTCCATGCCGTAGCGCCGTTCCCCACGAGCATCGAAGCCACCGTCCGCCATTGCTGCTGCACGCATAGCCTCCGTGCTCCCCTGGCCCCACTGAGCTGCTCTTAGTGCTCCCCATGACTAGCAGGTGCTGCCCAGCCTCTCAGCTCGCTCGCTCGCCAAGCGTAGCCCCGTGCCCGTGCTGGCCCGAACTCCGGTCGCCGCCGCGGGCCCCGTTCCGGTGAGCTCGGGCCACCTCAGCCCCTGCCGTTTGCACAGATGGATGCGGGCGACTCCCAGCTACGCGTAGAGCCCCTCCTCCGTCTGTTTGGTCGTCGGAGCACGAAACCCGAAGGCCTCCGCCGCCTCGGCCTCGCCGGCGACTCACCGCCGGCGGGTTAGGCCCTGTTGACCAGGGGTTTGACCCCCCCTGGGTCGATGACAGGTGGGGCCAGCCCCCCCTGTTAATTAGTTTAGTTTATTTTAACTAATTACCCCCCTGCTGATACTGACATGCGGGCCCAGGCTCTAATTAAAATTAGGTTAGTTAGTTAGTCACTGACGTGTGGACCCCACACGTCAGGTTTGACCCTGACCGACCCCTGTTGACTTGCTGACGTCACGGTGACGCACTGCTGACGCAGTAAATGTTTTCTGGAATTTAAATAATTCTTAAATGATTTATTATTTCCAGAAAATAGCTAAAACTTCAATAAATCATAGAAAATTAACCGTAACTCCAAATTAAATAAATTATATATGAAAAATTATCAGAAAAATTCAAGGAATCCATCTGTACCATTTTCATGCATGTTAGAATAACTTATAGCTGCTGTTTAGCACAAATCAATTAAAGGGCATTTATTAATCACATATGGAGTTTGAATTTGAATTTTATATTCAAACCAACTTCATTTAATCTGTTGCTAGTTGCATTAGCCCAAAACACATTCTTTTTGCCATGTCATGATCATGCATCATATTGTGCATTGCATTGATTGTGTTCCTTTCTGTGTTGCCGGTATTTGTCCCCTCTCGATAGACGTGATACCGATGATGTGATCGTTGACACTGATGAAGACTCAATGTTATCTTCAGAAGTGCCAGGCAAGCAAAACCCCCTTGTTCATTCCGATAAAATCCCACTCTCTCGCTCCTGCTCTCTTTTACTGCATTAGGACAACAACGACATATTTGATACTTGCTGCGGTAGCTAAACCCTTTATCCTTTGCATGACCTGTCATTGCCACAGTAAATAGATGAAACCCACTAGCATGAGTAGGAGTTGTTTGAGCCCTGATGTGCCTACTCATTCATGCTTGTTTGTCATGCCTGCTACTGCTTAGAGTTGAGTCAGGTCTGATTCATCGGGGATGAATCAAAGGCGTGTGAACATGTCCTGCTGTGTGTGAGCTAAGTGTGTGAACACGATTTGGTAAAGGTAGCAGTGAGAGGCCATGTAGGAGTACATGGTGGGTTGTCTCATTGCAGCCGTCCTCAGTAACTGAGTTCTGTGTTTGTGATCCATGACCAGCTACTACCACACATTGGAATGCTTAAGTGCCCCTCTCGGCTTATTAATCAACTTGATCTCTGTCCAGGAGTTGCAACTAGTTTCTGGTGTTTGTAGGTAGTGTTAGTAGTCTACCAAGTGGCACCCGGTACAGGTGGGCTTGGGACAGACTAGGCACAGTGGCCCGGTGTACCAAGTGGCACCCGGTTGGTGGGCTTGGGAACCCTGCACACATCGTTTGGGGCCGTAAGCGACACCCCGGCCGGATCTCCTTGCGGATGGAACCCGAATAGGCGATAAACCTGGACTAGAGACTTGTTCGGTTAGTCAGGTCGTGGCCGACTCCCTCGCCCGGCTTCCGCTTGAAGGTTGCCGAGGTACATGACGTGTACAGGGCGATAAGTGGCGAGAGCGTGTGTGAAGAAGTACACCCCTGCAGGGTTAACATCATCTATTCGAATAGCCGGATTCCTCGGATATGGAAACTTGGACCCCATTGCATAGTTCATAGACAAGTGAAAGTGGATACTCTAAAATACGCATGATAAGCGTGAGTGCTATGGATGGCGTTCTCGTAGGGAGACGGGAGCGGATCCATAGTGGTGTATTGATATGGTGAATATGTGGACTCGTGTGCGCCACCTCAAAAGAGTTACTTGCAGTCGTAGTTCAGGTTAGCCACCGAGTCAAAGCTGGCTTGCTGCAGTTAAACTCCACCACCCCCCCTTGTTGATAATGATGCATGTGTAGATAGATCTGATGTAAGTCTTGCTGGGTACATTTGTACTCACATTTGCCTATTTTATGTTTTTGCAGAGAGACTTCAGTCTCACTAGTAGTTCCGTTTGGACTTCGACGTTTAGCTTGATACCTCAGCTACGATCTTGTGCCCTCGGCAGGATCTGGTAGATAGTCAGGCTTCTCAGCCTTTTTCATTTATAGATGTCTGTACTCAGACATGATAGCTTCCGCTTGTGCCTTGACTTGTATGCTCTGATTGTTGGGTCATGAGACCCATGTTTGTAATGTCTCGCTCCTCGGAGCCTATTGAATAAACTACTTGAGTCGTAGAGTCATTTTGTGATGCCATGTTGTATTGCACATATCGAGCATATTGTGTGTATGTTATTGAAATGCTTGGTATGTGTGGGATCTGACTATCTAGTTGTTTATCTTTAGTAGCCTCTCTTACCGGGAAATGTCTCCTAGTGTTACCGCTGAGCCATGGTAGCTTGCTACTGCTCTGGAACACTTAGGCTGGCCGGCATGTGTCCTTCTTCGTTCCTGTGTCTGTCCCTTCGGGGAAATGTCACGCTTTGAGTACCGGAGTCCTGTTAGCCCGCTACAGCCCGGTTTACCGGAGTCCTGCTAGCCCAGTGCTACAGCCCGGACCCACTTGCTGATGACCGACACGTTCGAAGCTGGGTCATGAATGCCTTCCCTGTAAGTCTGTGCCACTTTGGGTTTACGACTAGTCATGTCAGCCCGGGCTCCTTATCATATGGATGCTAGCGACACTATCATATACGTGAGCCAAAAGGCGCAAACGGTCCCGGGCAAAGATAAGGCGACACCCGTGGGGATACCGTGCGTGAGGCCGCAAAGTGATATGAGGTGTTACCGGCTAGATCGATGTGACATCGAGTCGGGGTCCTGACATAAGCACCTCTCCCATTGCAAGAAAAACCAACCTAGTTGGCCAAACCAAATCGATATTTCAAAGAGAAATACAAAGATATCTTAATCATGCATAAAAGAGTTCAGAGAAGACTCAAATAATATTCATAGATAATCTGATCATAAATTCACGATTCATCGGATCTCAACAAACACACCACAAAAAAGTATTACATCGAATAGATCTCCAAGAACATCGAGGAGAACATTGTATTGAAGATCAAAGAGAGATAAGAAGCCATCTAGCTACTAACTATGGACCCGTAGGTCTATGGTAAACTACTCACGCATCATTAGTAGGGTGGCAAGGTTGATGTGGGGGCCCTTCGTGATCGAATCCTCCTCCGGCAAATCGCCAGAAAAGGCCCCAAGATGGGATCTCATGGGAACAGAGGCTTGGAGCGGCGGAAAAGTATTTTGGTGGATGCCTCTGATGGTTTGGGAATATTTGGGAATTTATAGTGCAAAGATTAGGGTTAGAAGACCTCCGAGGGGGCCAGAAGACCTCAGGGTGCCCCCCTAGTGCGTGCCTGGCTGGCTTGTGGCCTCCTCGGGAACCTTCTGGCCCCTCTCCAAGTCCTCTAGATGTCTTCTGGTCCAACTAAAATCATCGCGGAAGTTTTATTCGGTTTGGACTCCGTTTGATATTCCTTTTCTGTAGAAGCAGAAACTGGCACTAGGCTCTAGGTTAATAGGTTAGTCCCAAAAATAACATAAAATAGCATATTAATGCATATAAAACATCCAAAACAGATAATATAATAGCATGGAACAATCAAAAATTATAGATACGTTGGAGATGTATCAATCATGTTATCGTTCTTATTGCATTACCCCGTTTCTCCAAGAACCTAATACACTAGATGCATGCTGGATAGCGGTCGATGTGTGGAGTAATAGTAGTAGATGCAGACAGGAGTCGGTCTACTAATCTTCGATGTGATGCCTATATAATCATCATTGCCTGGATATCATCATAATTATTCGATCTTCTATCAATTGCCCAAGAGTAATTTGTGTACCCATCGTGTGCTATTTCTTGAGAGAAACCACTAGTGAAACCTACGACCCCCGGGTCTATTTTCCCATCATATATTTTCAGATCTACATTGCTATTTTCCTTTTTTATTTATTTGCATCGTTTATTTTCAGATATATTATTTCAAAAACCCAAAAACCTTGCTGCACTTTTTTACTACTTATTTTCTTTCACGTTTTATCGAGATCTATTTATCTAATATATCACAATTTTTATCCCGTCAACTTGACAATATCTAGCGCCGTTACCCATAGAGGGATTGACAACCCCTCATAAGCGTCTGGTTGCAAGTACTTGTTCTTTGTGTGCAGGTACCATTTACATAGTGTTGCTTGGTTCTCCTACTGGATTGATACCTTGGTTTCATAACTGAGGGAAATACCTACCGTAGCTGTACTGCATCATCCCTTCCTCTTTGGGGAAATACCGACGCAGTTTCAAGCAACATCAAAAGGAATTTCTGGCATCATTGCCGGGGAGACATCATCAACATCTATCAGGTTCCTAATCACAAATCTCATCTTCTTGCAATTTACATTAGTTGCCATTTGCCTCTCGTTTTCATCTCCCCCACTTCACAAAAAATTATCGTTTTATTCGCCCTCTTTTTCATTTTCCTTTTTCTCGTCAGATCTATTTGCAATCTTGCTTGCCCTACCTTGTCATTATGACTAGTATGACTACCCCTCCTTTGTCACTAGATTTTGAAGTTTTATACTTCAAGCAGAAACAAGGAGAAAATTTGAAAGATGCTTCGTATAGGCTAATGGAATCCTATAACATTTGCAACCTAAAGGGAGATACAAAGATTTTGCTTCAAAAATTTTATATAGGATTAGCCTTGCATCATAGACAACTTTTGGATTTTGCCGCTAAAGGGAACTTTATGGAGCTTGATGCTAATACCGCTTATGAGATCCTAGAGGGGTTTTTGGGAATTCCACCGTCAAAAAGGGGATCACTTTTACTCAAGGAGGGGTTCAAATTTTAGACAAGTTGAGTGATTTGCATAAACACTTAGTTTAATTGCAAAAATATAACGAACCCCTCAAACATATCAGTGGGAACCTTAATCGCATGAATACTTTGATTACCTTTGCAATAAGCGTTTGGATATTTTGGATCTCAAGATGGTCTCTTTTCCTGAAAATCTTGGGAAGCATAAAGAACCTCCCTGGTTTGAAAAGACCCTTACAAAAGCTGCAAAAACCAAAGATGACAATACTTGAATCTATGCATTATGCCTAGCTAGGGGCGTAAAACAATAACACTTGTTGGAAGGCAACCGAATGAATAAAATTTATTTTTACCTTTTTATTTCTGTTTTTGAGTGTTTGCACAATTATGCCTCTGCTATGATTGTGTTTTTATGTTTTAATTAGTTTTTGTGCCAAGCTAAACCTTTAGGATCATGTTGGGTGATAGTTCATTTGATCTTGTTGAAAAACAGAAACTTTTGCGCTCAGTAGAAGAATTTTAAAAAATCACAGAAACATGCTTTTTCTCTTAATTATTGACACAAGATTGATATACAAATTCCCTAAGCTATCCTAATTTTTCAGAATTTTTAGACTTAAAAAATTATGAGATCAATTTGCATCTTTATAGACTGTTCTGTTTTTGGCAGATTCTGTTTTCTTTGCATTGTGTGCTTATTTGATGAATTTATGGATTGTATCAGAGGCTATAAGCCATGGCAAAGTTAGAATATAGTAGATACAATGCAATAACAAAATTTGAATGAGTTTGCAACAGTACTTAAAGTAAAGATTGGTTTTTTATACTAACAGATCTCCCGAAGGTTTTGTATGATTGAAGTTTTCAAGTTTTGGGTGAGATCACGATAGATGAAGGAATAAGGAGTAGCAAGAGCCTCAGCTTGGGGATGTCCCATGGCACCCTGTCGGTGTCAAAACCGGCAGATCTGGTAGGGGGTCCCGAACTGTGCGTCTAAGGATCGAAGGTAATAGGAGACAGGGGACACGATGTTTACCCAGGTTCGGTCCCTCTTAATGGAGGTAATACCCTACTTCCTACTTGATTGAATTTGATGAGTATAGGGGTTACAAGAGTTGATCTACCTCGAGATCGTAATGGCTAAACCCTAGATGTCTTGCTTGTATAATTGTTCTGTCCCTACGGACTAAACTCTTTGGTTTATATAGACACCGGAGGGATCTAGGGTTGTACAGAGTCGGTTTACAGAGAAAGGAAGGTGCATGATCCGAACGCCAAGCTTTCCACCCACGCAAAGGAGAATCCCATCCGGACATAGGGAAAGGTCTTTAATCTCATATCTTCACGGCCCATTAGTCTGGCCCATGTCACATAGCCCGGATGCCCGAGGACCCCTTAGTCCAGGACTCCCTCAGTAGCCCCTGAACCAGGCTTCAATGACGACGTATCCGACGCGTAGATTATCTTAGACATTTTAAGGTGGGTTCCTTCTCCAAATACTCCAAAGCAACTTTCCATACACAAGAGCTGTATCCGACCCTGCTTAATACGTACAACCCTAAGCTGTAAAAGACAACAATACTTTAAAATAAGTCACATCCACGGGCAACTTTTTTGGCAAGATGTTATGTTCTGGCCATTATTATTTTGAACCATTTTACAGCCCCGTTTCGCATTTTGAGGCACGACCATTGGTACGTCTTGTCAAAGCAGAGATCGTGTCCCCTTATCACGAGATTCTCATCAATAGGGGTTTTGGGTAATCCAACTGTGCCGTTCACACGTCCCCTTGGGAATAGGTGAGATTTAAGGCTTATGCGGGGGCGCTTGATATTCGCTGCCTCTATAAGAGGACAAAGACCCATCTGTTCACCTCACGCCTTCTTCCTCCTCTGCCTTCCAATCCCCCGAGCTCCAGCGCCCAAGTTCTAAATATTCCCTTCTCCCCAACTTCTCCAGCCATGGCCAGATCCGGCTTTCAGGGCAAGTGGATGGCCTCCTCCGTAACAGGGAAGAACATCTAGGATCTGCGTGAGGCGAGGTACTTGACGACGGAGACACAAGCTTCCAGCCCCGGGGCAGGTCATCCCCACCCCGGAGCCTGGTGAGAGGGTGGTTTTTATCCCCCACTTCCTCTGAGGACTTGGGTTCACCCTTCACCCCTTCGTCTGAGGTCTCATGTACTACTACGAGCTGGATTTCCATGATCTGGCCCCGAATTCCTTCCTCCACATCTCGGTGTTTATCGTCGTGTGTGAGGCATTCCTCCGCGTTCCTCCACACTTCAGCTTATGGCTAAAGGTCTTTAATGTGAAAGCCAAAGGTGGTCGAAGGCTAACACGCCGAATGCAGCGGCGCCATGGTGAGCAAGCTCAACCATGTTACCTGGCCCAAAGGAAGATTTGTGGATACTGTCAAGGTGTGGCAGCAGGAGTGGTTCTACATCACCGAACCCCGCGGCACCAAGTGGGCCGCCGCTCCCGCCTTCAGATCTGGACCTCCGTTGCGGCTTGCATCCTGGACCAACAAGGGTCTAGATTGGGGATCTCCTGACGAGGTGTCGACACTGCAGAAGCGTATTAAGAGCATGATAAAAAAGGACATCACCCTTCCTGATGTGATTCAAGTGATGCTCATCCGCCGAGCTCTCCCTTGCCAACGACGACCTCTCAAAATGTGGGAATTTAATCTGGAGGGGCCTCGGACTCTGCAGCGATTCTTTGGCACGACACACAAAGGGATCTGGAAGCTGCTTTTAGAGAAGCAAAAAAACATGGACAACCACGTCTGACGACACCGGCCTAGATTGCAACAATCCAGCATCCCCAGTAAGTATCATATCTCCAAACATTATTTAGCTTGTCAATTTTAGGGAGGAGTCCTGAAAATTCCATCTCCTAAATAGGTCTGGATAAAGAAGGCAGAGCGGATTAAGTGTCCGGCCCCACTCCCCTAAAACCTGGCCGAGCCTCTGCTGATGAAGATGCTGGTCCCGGCGCCCTACCAGGCGCCGACAAAGAAGGGCAAGAAGAAGAAGAACAAGGAGGCCAAAGAGGGGCCTCCCTCACGAAGAAACTTCGGGCGACGAACCGAGGCTCCTTCCTCTCATGAGGGAGGCGAAGATGAGGACGAGGAGGAAGAGGAGGAGGAGGAGGAGGAGGAGGAGGAGGAGGAGGAGGGAGAAGAGAACCCTCCTCCCAACGGGAAAAGAGGGCGGCCTCCGTAGATCTGGAGGAGGGGTGATACGTCTCCAACGTATCTATAATTTTTGATTGTTCCATGCTATTATATTACCCCTTTTGGATGTTTATAGGCTTTATTTTACACATTTATATCATTTTTGACACTAACCTACTAACCGGAGGCCCGGCCCATATTGCTGTTTTTTTGCCTATTTTGGTATTTCGAAGAAAAGGAATATCAAACGGAGTCCAAACGGGATGAAACCTTCGGGAGCGTGATTTTT
Source organism: Triticum dicoccoides (assembly GCF_002162155.2). Taxonomy (NCBI): domain Eukaryota; kingdom Viridiplantae; phylum Streptophyta; class Magnoliopsida; order Poales; family Poaceae; genus Triticum; species Triticum dicoccoides. Next base: position 124,404,421 of record NC_041389.1, read on the forward strand.
GGAACGAACGTGATCCGAAGAGCTTGGAGTGCAAGTCAAGAAGCAGCCGAGGCCCCCACGAGATAGGAGGCCGCGCCCCCCTGTAGGGGGCGCCCCCCTGTCTCGTGGGCCCCTCGGGCAGCCACCGACGTACTTCTTTCTCCTATATAAGCCTACGTACCCTAAAACCATCGAATATCAAGATAGATCAGGAGTTCCGCCGCCGCAAGCCTCTGTAGCCACCAAAAACCTTTCGGGAGTCCGTTCCGGCACCCTGCCGGACACCGGTGGCCATCTTCATCATCCCGGCGCTCTCCATGATGAGGAGGGAGTAGTTCACCCTCGGGGCTGAGGGTATGTACCAGTAGCTATGTGTTTGATCTCTCTTCCTCTCTCTCTCTCTCTCTCTCTCTCGTGTTCTCTCTCGTGTTCCCTCTATGGCACAATCCTGATGTATCCCGAGCTTTGCTATTGTAGTTGGATCTTATGATGTTTCTCCCCCTCTACTCTCTTGTGATGAATTGAGTTTCCCTCTTGAAGTTATCTTATTGGATTGAGTCTTTTATGAGAACACTTGATGTATGTCTTGCCGTGCTTATCTGTGGTGAAAATGGGATATCACGTGCCACTTGATGTATGTTTTGGTGACCAACTTGCGGGTTCCGCCCATGAATCTATGCATAGGGGTTGGCACACGTTTTCTTGACTCTCCGGTAGAAACTTTGGAGCACTCTTTGAAGTACTTTGTGTTGGTTGGATGAATCTGAGATTGTGTGATGCATATCGTATAATCATGCCCATGGATACTTGAGGTGACAATGGAGTATCTAGGTGACATTAGGGTTTTGGTTGATTTGTGTCTTAAGGTGTTATTTTAGTACGAACTCTTTTATAGATCGATCCGAAAGAATAACTTTGAGGTGGTTTTGTACCCTACCATAATCTCTATGTTTGTTCTCCGCTATTAGTGGCTTTGGAGTGACTCTTTGTTGCATGTTGAGGGCTTGTTATATGATCTATCTATGTTATTATTGTTGAGAGAACTTGCACTAGTGAAAGTATGAACCCTAGGCCTTGTTTCCTATCATTGCAATACCGTTTACGCTCAATTTTATCATTAGTTACCTTGCTGTTTTTATTATTTCAGATTACAAAAACCTTTATCTACCATCCATATTGCACTTGTATCACCATCTCTTCGCCGAACTAGTGCACCTATACAATTTACCATTGTATTGGGTGTGTTGGGGACACAAGAGACTCTTTGTTATTTGGTTGCAGGGTTGTTTGAGAGAGACCATCTTCATCCTACGCCTCCCACGGATTGATAAACCTTAGGTCATCCACTTGAGGGAAATTTTCTACTGTCCTACAAACCTGTGCACTTGCAGGCCCAACAATGTCTACAAGAAGAAGGTTGTGTAGTAGACATGAAGGGGGCGTCCAAGAGGGGGAGGATATCCCTCTCGAATGATTCGGATTCGGGCGCCGAAGCTGTCCCCATGCACCGCCCCGAGCCAAGCCCCTTGCCGAATCGTAAGTACCTCAAGATGCCTTACATACATCTAATGTTTTTATAGATTATAAGTGTAATACTAAATTTCATATTTCAGTCCGGCCCGTGACATCCCTCAAGAATCATCGTCATCAGGGGATCTCTCTCCGGAGAAGATGGAGAGCGAGACGCCTCCACAAGCTTCCCCGCCTCCTAGGGTGGATGACACCGAGGTGTCGTCCCAAAGGATTTATCAGCACTCCAGAGAAGTGCTGGAGGGGACCAAGACGGCGCCAAAGGATAACGTCTTGGCTGCTGAGAAAATTGGGGCGCAACCCTCATGGAGACCGGTGATTGGGGTCCTGAATTATCCGACCTCTGGCGGATACTGTTCCAGAGACACCAACGGCTCCGGAACCGAATCAGCAGCCCCCTTCGCAGGAGGGGGAGACGGCTATTCCAAGGACGACCTCTATGCGCCGGAGATGCTGATGGGCGCTCTGCAAAGTGCGTCCGTCTTGGAGGAGCACCGTACCTTGATGGGTGCGGTGGTTTAAAAGGTTCAGTTTGCTAAGAGCAGACTGAATGAAGCCTTCACGAGCCTACTAACAGGCTTCGAGGTATGCAAGGTAATGTCTTTTATTAAAAATCTGCCTGTATATAGATAGTAGCCCGGGAGACTCTGTTTGGCTGATGAAGGAGGGCGAACAAAGGGTCTATAGGTATCCACAGGAAACAACATACTTATCTTCTTTTTAATAGATATCAGACTTCACTGTTAGCGGCGACCGCTCAGGCCGCCGAAGTTTCCGAACTGAAGCGGAAACTGTAGCTGGTCGACGAGGATAATGTCTGGATTAATAAGCGGCTCGACAAGGTGCAAGTTCTCCGTACATAATTGAATCAGTTTGCAAATGCTAAGTTGAAGCTTTACGTGTTGCTATATGCATAATTGCAGATGGCGCTGCTTGTCGGCGTCCTGGACTTGGGGGTATCCAGTCCTGCCTGCCTGCAGCCCACTGCGTGGCTCCATCGGCAGCCTGGTACGGCCCACTGAAGGAGTTGGCCTCCTCAGGAGGGCTCCTGAGGGGCGGAGAGATCTATGCAACTACCTCATGAGGGTCAACTGACGTGAGCCATGACGACCGAGGCCAGGCGGGCGCCAGGTGGGTCTAGAGCGCAGGTTTCCTCTTCGGTGCAAGGGAGGCAAACCACAGGCGCGGAGTCCCGAGGAATCAGCCAAAGGTTTCCATTCTGGTGCAACAAGACCAAGGCTGCCAGGACGGCAAGACGGAGGTCATCACCGAGCCCACTGCAGCGTCACGACCAGAGGCTTTTCACAGGCGAAGACTACTTTTGTCAGGATAGACTGTACTACTTGTCTCCTTTCAAATCCCGCCGTTGTGGGATCCCTTCCCGCTCATATTTGGGAGGAGTACCAAGGCACTATATATAGGACTTAGCCACCACCATAGCAAGGAGAGAGATTAGTTCCACCCCGAGCATCACACCAGCTCAAGAACACCTCACCTCCTGAGGCTTGTTCATCCTTGTAACTAGTTCATCCATAGCCCCTCGAGGCAATCCACCACACCACACTGGAGTAGGGTATTACACCACAATGGTGGCCCGAACCAGTATAAATCTCTGTGTTTTTGTGCCATTGTGAGTTCTTCGCACTAGGCTAGGGAGGATCATGAGTAGGCAGGCTGGGCAGGTTGAGATCTCCGCATGCACCCCGGTGCTCGAACCTCTCACGGGTTGCCGGACCCCGAAATCCGACATTTGGCACGCCAGGTAGGGGTGCGTCGGATCCTCTCTTCCGTCGTTCGACTCGTCTCTGCTCCGACATCTCCATGGCCAACACGCGTAGGGCTCGCGCCGAGTGTCGGGCCGCGGTCGCTACCCGCATCGCTCAGACGGCTCCGGCGGGTGACGGCTGCTCCCGCAGCGCTCCTTCTCTGGTGGCCAACACCGCCACAGGCCCCGCCGGCCACGAGCGGCAAGCTTCATTGTTGCACCCGTCGGTGCGCCGCGACGGCCGCATCGCTACTCCGTCCCTGACTCTAACAACTTCGTCATCCCATGCGCGCCGCGGCCAGGTGGACGCGCAGGCCGCCCTGCTCACGGCGCGAGAGCTTCTTCGCTACCGTCCCGTGGGTGATCTCCACGAGGAGTGGCTCGAGCGTATCGCCAAGCTCATCAGCGTCTCGCACGAGGGCTCCGACAGGCCGACTCACTCGCTGCCTCAGCAACTGATACGTCTCCAACGTATCTACTTTTCCAAACAACTTTGCCCTTGTTTTGGACTCTAACTTGCATGATTTGAATGAAACTAACCCGGACTGATGCTGTTTTCAGCAGAACTACCATGATGTTGTTTTATGTGTAGAAAACAAAAGTTCTCGGAATGACCTGAAAATCTGCGGAGGCACTTTTTGGAAAATATAAAAAAATACTGGCAAAAGAATCAAGACCAGGGGGCCCACACCCTGTCCACGAGGGTGGGGGGCGTGCCCACCCCCCTGGGCGTGTCCCCCTGTCTTGTGGGCCCCCTGAGGCTCCACCGACCTCAACTCCAACTCCATATATTCTGTTTCACACAGAAAAAATATCAGAGAGAAAGTTTCATCGCGTTTTACGATACAGAGCCGCCGCCAAGCCCTAATCTCTCTCGGGAGGGCTGATCTGGAGTTTGTTCGGGACTCCAGAGAGGGGGATTCGTCGCCATCGTCATCATCAACCATCCTCCATCACCAATTTCATGATGCTCACCGCCGTGCATGAGTAATTCCATCGTAGGCTTGCTGGACGGTGATGGGTTGGATGAGATTTACCATGTAATCAAGTTAGTTTTGTTAGGGTTTGATCCCTAGTATCCACTATGTTCTGAGATTGATGTTGCTATGACTTTGCTGTGCTTAATGCTTGTCAGTAGGGCCCGAGTGCCATGATTTCAGATCTGAATCTATTATGTTTTCATGAATATATTTGTGTTCTTGATCCTATCTTGCAAGTCTATAGTCACCTATTATGTGTTATGATCCGACAACCCCGAAGTGACAATAATCGGGATACTTCTCGGTGATGACCGTAGTTTAAGGAGTCATGTATTCACTATGTGCTAATGCTTTGTTCCGGTTCTCTATTAAAAGGAGGCCTTAATATCCCTTAGTTTTCGCTAGGACCCCGCTACCATGGGAGGGTAGGACAAAAGATGTCATGCAAGTTCTTTTCCATAAGCACGTATGACTATATTCGGAATACATGCCTACATTACATTGATGAACTGGAGCTAGTTCTGTGTCACCCTATGTTATAGCTATTACATGAGGAATCGCATCCGACATAATTATCCATCACTGATCCAATGCCTACGAGCTTTTCACATCTTGTGTTTCGCTTATTTACTTTTCCGTTGCTACTGTTACAATCACTACAAAACCCAAAAATATTACTTTTGCTACTATTACCTTTATTATCATACTACTTTGCTACTAACTACTTTGCTACAGATACTAAGTTATCCAGGTGTGGTTGAATTGACAACTCAACTGCTAATACTCAATAATATTCTTTGGCTCCCCTTGTGTCGAATCAATAAATTTGGGTTGAATACTTTACCCTCGAAAGCTGTTGCGATCCCCTACACTTGTGGGTTATCAAGACTAATTTCTGGCGCCGTTGCTGGGGAGCATAGCTCTATTCTCTGAGTCACTTGGGATTTATATCTGTTGATCACTATGAGGAACTTGAAAGACAAAAGAACCAAGATTTTGCCCTCAACTACGAGGGGAGGTAAGGAACTGCCATCTAGCTCTGCACTAGATTCTCCTTCTGTTATTAGTAAGCTTGCAACACCTAAACCTGCTACTGTTAGGAATTCTAATATGTCGCATGTTATTGATGATGCCACTTATGCCATGGATGATACTTATGATGAAACTACTTCTGTGCGTGATACTACTTTTCCATTAGGTGAATTTCTTGATGAACAACTTGCTAGGGCTAGAGAGAATGAAATTATTGAAGATACTATTATTGATGATAGTGATGATGAAATTTCTCCCCCTGATTATGAATTACCTGTTGTTCCTAAGGGTTATGTTATGGAAGAGGAAGCTGCTAGAGCTATCTTTGCTTGTAAAGATAGATATGATCTTCAGAAATTATTAGCTAAATGGAATCTGCAATCTCTTAATGCTAGAATGAAACCTGTCCCTGCTTTTGCTACTTCACCTATGTGTGTTACTGATAAGGATTATGAATTCTCTGTTGATCCTGAGATTATTACTTTAGTTGAATCTGATCCTTTTTATGGCCTTGAATCTGAAACTGTTGTGGCACATCTCACCAAGTTAAATGATATAGCCACCCTGTTTACTAATGATGATAATTCTCGCTATTATTATATCCTTAAGATATTTCCGTTCTCATTAAAGGGTGATGCTAAGACTTGGTTTAATTCTCTTGCTCCTGGTTGTGTGCGTAGTCCCCAGGATATGATTTATTACTTCTCTGCTAAATATTTCCCTGCTCATAAGAAACAAGCTGCCTTGCGGGAAATATATAATTTTGTGCAAATCGAAGAAGAGAGTCTCCCACAAGTTTGGGGGAGGCTTCTCCGATTACTTAATGCTTTGCCTGATCATCCTTTTAAGAAAAATGAAATACTTGATATCTTTTATAATGGACTAACCGATGCTTCCAAGGACTACTTGGATAGTTGTGCTGGTTGTGTTTTCAGGGAAAGAACAATCGACAAAGCTGAATTACTATTGAATAATATGTTGACTAATGAAAATAATTGGACTCTCCCTGAGCCAATTCCTGGGGCAATTCTTGAACCAACTGAGCCAACTCCTGAGCCTATTCCTAAACCCACTCCGAAGAAGAGAGGTGTTTTATTTCTCAGTCCTGAAGATATGCAAGAGGCAAAGAAATCAATGAAAGAAAAAGGTATAAAAGCTGAAGATGTTAAGAATTTACCACCTATTGAAGAAATACATGGTCTTAATATACCGCCTGTCGAAGAACCACATTGTCTTGATAACCCGACACAGGTAGTAAAGGTAAATTCTCTCTATAGATATGATAAAGTTGAAATCCCCTCTACTAAACTTCATAGCCCATGCTTAGATGAATTTGATGACTTTATGGCTAGACAAGAAAGTTTTAATGCTTATGTTGGTAGAGAATTAAAGAATAATGCTTTCGAGATAGGACGCGCGAGCGATTATATGGCTAGAGTTAAAGGTGAACTTAAACTCGTTTGCAAATATGCTTCTATGGTTGCTACTCAAGCTGAGCAAGTACTTAAAGCTCAAAATGATTTGCTTGATGAATTAAATAATAAAAATGACTTTGTTGTTAAAGTGGCTACTAGAACCGGTAGAATGACTCAGGAACCTTTGTATCCTGAAGGCCACCCTAAGAGGATCGAGCAAGATTCTCAGAGAAACAATTTAGAGGCACCTAGTTCTTCTAAAAAGAAGAAAAAGAAAAACGATAGGACTTTGCATGCTTCTAGTGAACCTGTTGTAGACACACCTGAGAATCCCAATGATATCTCTGTTTCTGATGCTGAAACACAATTAGGTGATGAACATGAACCTGGTGATAATGTTAATGATAATGTTCATGTTGATGCTCAACCTAGCAAAAATAGTGATGTCGAGATTGAACCTGCTGTTGATCTTGATAACCCACAATCAAAGAATCAACATTATGATAAGAGAGATTTTGTTGCTAGGAAGCACGGTAGAGAAAGAGAACCATGGGTTAAGAAACCCATGCACTTTCCTCCTAAACCATCCAAGACAAAGGATGATGAGGATTTTGACTGAAATGATTAGACCTATTTTCTTACGTATGCGCTTAACTGATATGCTTAAAGTAAATCCTTATGCTAAATATATGAAGGATATTATTACAAACAAAAGAAAGATACCGGAAGCTGAAATTTCCACCATGCTTGCTAATTACACTTTTAAGGGTGGAATACCAAAGAAACTTGGAGATCCGGGGGTACCAACTATACCATGCTCCATTTAAATAAATTATGTTAGAACTACTTTATGTGATCTTGGAGCCAGTGTTAGTGTTATGCCTCTCTCTTTATATCATAGACTTGAATTGAATAAGTTGACACCTACTTAAATATCTTTACAAATGGCTGATAAATCAACTGCTATACCTATCGGTATTTGTGAGGATGTGCCTGTTGTGGTTGCAAATGTCACTATCTTAACAGACTTTGTTATTCTTGATATTCCCGAGGACGATAGTATGTCGATTATCCTTGGTAGACCCTTTTTTAATACTGCAGGGGCTGTTATTGATTGCAACAAAGGCAATGTCACTTTTCATGTTAATGGTAATGAGCATACGGTACACTTTCCTAGGAAACAATCTCGAGTTCATAGCATCAATTCTATTGGAAAAGTTCCAACTATCATTATTGGAGGTTTTGAATTTCCTCTTCCTACTGTCAAGAAAAAGTATAATATTCTCATTATTGGGGATGTTCATATCCCCGTTGAGGTAACTTAGTGTTATTCGAAATTTCTCCGGTTCCGTGTTATTCGGAATGATTTTGTTAAGAAGACTTGATCAACCTTGTTAGTGGATTCATTTTGATGATCATGAGATGGATGAAACTAGAAGGCACAACCTTCTGTACCCTCTTTTTACTTTCTGTTATTTAGAATAAACAAAGCAAAAATAGTATTATCTGTCTATTTTCTGAATTATCCATGCAATAAAAAATATCCCGAAAATAAAAGTGCTCCAAATGCCCTGCAAATTTAGTATGATTTTTTATGGAATATTTGAGGATTTTAGGCACTAGAATCACTACAGGAGGGGCAAGCACCAGGCCATGAGAGTGGAGGGCGCGCCCACCTTCCCTGGGTGCGCCCCCTGTCTCGTGGGCCCCTGGTGGCTCCCCTCCACTTATGCCAGCACCCACACACTCCATCTTCTTCCCAAAAAAAATCCCCATCCAGCTCAAGCACGAGTTCTAGCTCATTTTGCTGTGATTTTCGATCTCCTTGCTCAAAGCTCCATTCACAAAACTGCTTTGGGAGATTGTTGCTTGGTATGTGACTCCTCCATTGGTCCAATTAGTTTTTGTTCTAGTGCTTTATTCATTGCAAATTTTTGCTGCATAGATGACCATGTTCTTGAGCTTGCATGTTAAATTTATGAGGTCCCAAGTAATTCTAATGCATGATATAGGCTCTAGGCACTTGTAGGAGTAGTTGCTATCAATCTTGTTTAGTTTCATTCACTTTTATTTTGAAGTTACTAAAATTTCAGAAATTTTTCAGAAAAAGAATTATGTCTAGGAGAATGTACCAAGGTGGTTCCTCGGTAAAGAAAGGACCCAAGATTGCTATACGTGAACAAGACGAGGAACTACCGAGGGACGCAGAAGTACGAGCTTGTGAGTGGCCATCCGACGATTTTATGGTCGAAGCAGGCTTTAAGGAGGAATTTGATGCGTATGTGCGTAATGCTGATCTGGAGGACTTCTTACAAGATAAGTGTCCTCGGTACTATCAATTGACTGATTCATTTGTGCGAAGGTTTAAATATAAATGTACATGTAATTCTCCGAGTGTCCTATTTGACATTTATGATACATCTTATACCATGGACTTAGAGGATTTTACAACTGCTTGCAAACTTCCGCAGTGGGGTAATATTAATGATCCCCACAAATCTGAATTTAGAGACTTTCTTGCTAGTATTACTGTGGGAGAATCCAGGGACATAGCACAAGCTACCATAGGGAGCATTCATTTTCCTGCTATACATTATTTTTCTCTCTTCATTGGTAGATGCATTAACGGTAAAGATGAAGCATGTCATATGTGTGTCCCTGAGCTTTGTGTCCTCAAGAGTGCCGTGTTAGGTTACAAAGATTATAACTTGGGGGCAATAGTTGCACGTAGGTTGCATAATAATGGCAGGGTAGGAGATTTATTTGGAGGAATTTATGCGACCCGTGTGGCAAATTATCTTGGTATAGCCCCACGAGAGGGGTATATGATGTTACCTCCTGCTTATTTAGATTATGACGCTACGGTCCAACATCATTTTCTTAAGAGGAATGAACAATTCCTCCAGTATCGACTAATCTATGACAGACGCAACGCTGTCCATGTTACTCTTCATGCTCCTCTCCTTTTTGATTACTAGGCAAAAGGAAGATATGTTGTTACCAGGGAGGAAGCAGCTGAACACGAGGGGAGAGCGGAGGTGGCTCGCCAGCATGCCGTAACTCAGGAGGCATTTGCTGCTGCATCTCAGTACGACCCCAGTTACAACTACGGATATCAGCCAGGCTACCCTTGGCATTAGACCAACTTAGGCCAAATGCCTAAGCTTGGGGGAGTACGTATTTCTCACCGACTTTACATTCATGTTCAGTGCTCATACTCTTTCATTGTATTATCCATGCTAGTTTAAATTTCATTTTCTCGCTTTCTTCTTGTGTGTTTGTTAAACTTAAGAAAAACCAAAAAAATTAGTTAGTTTAATTTTTATGCTTGTAGTAGAAATTAAAATGAAAACCCAAAAAGATTTCTCGTTCTTCTTTTACTTGTTGGGAGCTTTCCCATGTAAATAGTTTTATTTTCTTTTCTTTCCTTTGGGGGTCGAGAGTAGAAGACCATATTGAAAATGTTTAGTGGCTCTCATATGCAAGATTGTTTATTTAACTTGGAGCCCATATTACCTTGTCTTCTCTCTTGAGTTGAATGCTTGCAGATTCCAGCTTAGTCCAATGCACGTGCACTATTATTATTATACACATCGTTCGGTCGTGCAAGTGAAAGGCAATAATGACGATATATGATGGACTGATTGAGATGGGAGAAACTGGTATGAACTCGATCTGTCTTGTTTTTGTAAATATGATGAGTTCATCATTCCTGGTTTAGCTTATTATGAAGTAAACATATTTGCAATGACATTTAGAGATTATAGTTGCTTGTGCCATGCTTGATTAGCTATGAGTTATAATGGTTTACCTTGCGTGCCAACATGCTATTAGAATGATTATGATGTGGTATGATGGGATGGTATCCTCCTTTGAATGAATTGAGTAACTCGACTTGGCACATGTTCACGCATGTAGTTGAAACAAATCAACATAGCCTTCATGATATTTATGTTCATGGTAGATTATATCCCTCTCGAATGATTCGGATTCGGGCGCCGAAGCTGTCCCAGGCACCGCCCCTGAGCCAAGCCCCTTGCCGAATCGTAAGTACCTCAAGGTGCCTTACGTACATCTAATGTTTTTATAGATTATAAGTATAATACTGAATTTCATGTTTCAGTCCGGCCCATGACATCCCCAAGAATCATCATCATCGGGGGATCTCTCTCAGGAGAAGATGGAGAGCGAGACGCCTTCACAAGCTTCCCCGCCTCCTAGGGCGGATGATACTGAGGTGTCGTCCCAAAGAATTTATCCGCACTCCAGAGAAGTGCGAGAGGGGACCAAGACGGTGCTAGAGGATAACGTCTTGGCTGCTGAGAATATTGGGGCGCAACCCTCATGGAGACCAACGATTGGGGTCCTGAATTATCTGACCTCTGGCGGATACTGTTCCGGAGACACCAACGGCTCCGGAACCGAATCAGCAGCCCCCTTCGCAGGAGGGTGATACGTCTCCAACGTATCTATAATTTATGAAGCATTCATGCTATTTTATTATCTGTTTTGAATGATTACGGGCTTTATTATTCACTTTTATATTACTTTTGGGACTAACCTATTAACCGGAGGCCCAACCCATATTGCTGTTTTATTGCCTATTTCAGTATTTCAAAGAAAAGGAATATCAAATGGAGTCCAAACGGAATGAAACCTTCGGCAGCGTGATTTTTTGGAAGAATATGATCCTGGAGACTTGGAGTCCATGTCAGAAGATCCTCGAGGAGGCCATGAGATAGGAGGGGCCCCCCCTATAGGGCGCGCCCCCTGGCTTGTGGGCCCCTCGAGCACCTCCCGACCGACTTCTTTCACCTATATAAGCCTACGTACCCTAAAACCATCGAATATGAAGATAGATCGGGAGTTCCGCCGCCGCAAGCCTCTGTAGACACCAAAAACCTCTAGGGAGCCCGTTCCGGCACCCTGCCGGAGGGGGAATCCATCACCGGTGGCCATCTTCATCATCCCGGTGCCATCCATGACGAGGAGGGAGTAGTTCACCCTCGGGGCTGAGGGTATGTACTAGTAGCTATGTGTTTGATCTCTCTCTCTCTCTCATGTTCTCTCTATGGCACGATCTTGATGTATCGCGAGCTTTGTTATTGTAGTTGGATCTTATGATGTTTCTCCCCCTCTACTCTCTTGTGATGAATTGAGTTTCCCTCTTGAAGTTATCTTATCGGATTGAGTCTTTATTTGAGAACACTTGATGTATGTCTTGCCGTGTTTATCTGTGGTGACAATGGGATCTCACGTGCCACTTGATGTATGTTTTGGTGACCAACTTGCGGGTTCCGCCCATGAATCTATGCATAGGGGTTGGCACACGTTTTCTTGACTCTCCGGTAGAAACTTTGGGGCACTCTTTGAAGTACTTTGTGTTGGTTGGATGAATCTGAGATTGTGTGATGCTTATCGTATGATCATGCCCACGGATACTTGAGGTGACAATGGAGTATCTAGGTGACATTAGGGTTTTGGTTGATTTGTGTCTTAAGGTGTTATTCTAGTACAAACTCCTTAATAGATCAATCCGAAAGAATAACTTTGAGGTGGTTTCGTACCCTACCATAATCTCTTCGTTTGTTCTCTGCTATTAGTGGATTTGGAGAGACTCTTTGTTGCATGTTTATGGATTGTTATATGATCTATCTATGTTATTATTGTTGAGAGAACTTGCACTAGTGAAAGTATGAACCCTAGCTATGCCTTGTTTCCTATCATTGCAATACCATTTACGCTCACTTTTATCATTAGTTACCTTGCTGTTTTTATATTTTCAGATTACAAAAACCTTTATCTATCATCCATATTGCACTTGTATCACCATCTCTTCGCCGAACTAGTGCACCTATACAATTTGCCATTGTATTGGGTGTGTTGGGGACACAAGAGACTCTTTGTTATTTGGTTGCAGGGTTGTTTGAGAGAGACCATCTTCATCCTACGCCTCCCACGGATTGATAAACCTTAGGTCATCCACTTGAGGGAAATTTGCTACTGTCCTACAAACCTGCGCACTTGCAGGCCCAACAACGTCTACAAGAAGAAGGTTGTGTAGTAGACATCAAGCTCTTTTCTGGCGCTGTTGCCGGGGAGGTGAGTGCTTGAAGGTATATCTTTAGATCTTGCAATCGAATTTTTTGTTTCTTGTTTTATCACTAGTTTAGTATATAAAAGAAAACTACAAAAAAATGGAGTTAAGCTTGTCTCATACGCTTCGTCTTTTTAATATCTTTCGGGAGAATGATGGAAAGGAAAATTGTGCTGAAGTGCTAGAAGAAAAATGCATTAGAATATTTTGTACTAAATCTTTGTGTGATGAGCATGATTGCAATGTTGTTAGTATGAATTCCTTAAATATCCATGATGCTAATGATATGCAAAGCCACAAGCTTGGGGAAGCTATGTTTGATGAATATGATATTTTTTGTCCCCCAAGTTTTGATGAGCAAATTTATTATGATGATAGCATGCCTCCTATTTATGATGATTATATTTATGAAAGTGGGTTTGGAAGAGTGTCAACTTTAGGAAGTAGTTATCCCACTATTTTGGAGGATGTTGAATCTTATTGTGATGAACATGAAAGTGGATTTGGAAGAGTGTCAACTTTGTTTAGTGATGATTCCACTATTTTGGAAGAGGTTCCAATTGATTATGAGAACAAAGTTGCTATTTATGATGATTATTGTGATGACTTGTATGCTGTTAAGAATAATGATAACCATGAAACTTGTCATCATGATTTTAGTTTTCAATTGGATTATGCCTCACATGATAATTATTTTGTTGAGTTTGCTCCCACTATTATTCATGAGAAGAATTTTGCTTATGTGGAGAGTAGTAAATTGCTTTTAGATCATGAAAAGAATGCTTTAGGTGCTGGTTATATTGTTGAATTCATTCATGATGCTACTGAAAATTATTATGAGGGAGGAATATATGCTTGTAGGAATTGCAATAATGTCAAGTTTCCTCTCTATATGTTGAAAATCTTGAAGCTATGCTTGTTTTGCCTTCCTATGCTAGTTGATTATTGTTCCCATAAGTTGTTTGCTCAAAAAATCCCTATGCATAGGAAGAGGGTTAGACTTAAATGTGCTAGTCATATGCTTCATGATGCTCCCGTTATGTTTCAATTCTTATCTTTTATGTGAGCATCATTGTCATCATCATGCCTAGCTAGAAAGGCATTAAAGAAAAGCGCTTGTTGGGAGACAACCCAACATTTATCCTTACTGTTTTTGTGTATCCACATGATTATTCTACTGTATTAATCATGTTTTATAGCTTTTGTTTCAATAAAGTGCCAAGTAAGACCTTTAGGATGGCTTTGGTGATAGTTGTGTTGATCCTGCTGAAAATCAGAAACTTTTGCACCCAGTAAATTAGTTTTTTTAATTCACAGAAACGTGCTCCTGATCTGATTCTTTTTGCTCTGTATTGGTACAAAAATTTCTTAGGACTTCCTAATTTGGTAGGATTTTTGGAGTTCCAGAAGTATACGTTTGATACAGATTACTACAGACTGTTCTGTTCTTGAGATATTCTGTTTTCTATGTGTTGTTTGCTTATTTTGATGAATATATGAATAGTATCGGAGGGTATGAACCATACATAAGTTGAAGTACAGTATATATTACATCAATATGAATTTAGAATGAGTTCATTACAGCACCTAAGTGGTGGTTTTATTTTCTTATACTAACGGAGCTTACGAGTTTTCTGTTGAGTTTTGTGTTGTGAAGTTTTCAAGTTTTGAGTAAAGATTCGATGGACTATGAAATAAGGAGTGGAAAGAGCCTAAGCTTGGGGATGCCCAAGGCACCCCAATATATTCAAGGATAACCAAAAACCTAAGCTTGGGGATGCCCCGGATGGCATCCCCTCTGTCGTCTTTGTCTATCGGTAACTTTACTTGGAGCTGTATGTTTATTCACTACATGATATGTGTTTTGCTTGGAGCGTCATTTTATTTTGTTAGTATTTGCTTGCTGTTATTTATATTAATGTTTTGCATCTTTAGTTTCAATAAAAATGTCAAGGATAGCCTTTGCCATGCTTATTTTGCTAGTATACATGTTGCTGTTTGAAAACAGAAAGTTTACCGCTGTTGCAAAAATTCCCTAGAAAAGTCAGAGCATGATATAATGTTGAAACCTTTTGCATAATGAGATCTGATAAATTTACTACAGTGTGAATTTTGTTTCATAATTTTTGGAGTTAGGGAAGTATTGATACTCTTGCATTCTTTACAGACTGTACTGTTTTGGCAGATTGCTGTTATGTTTGCATTGTTTGCATATGTTTGCTTATTTAATGATTCTATTTGAGGATAGGAGTATTAAATATCCAGAGGCATTTAGTATGAAATGTTGAATAATAATTTTAGTGATTTGTTATAGTATAAAATGATAAGGTTTTGCATTGGTTTATAATAACCTATCTCACTAGTTCTTGTTGAGTTTGTTGTGGATGAAGCTTTTGATAAAAAGAGAAACCATGATATGAGAGGAATTAAGGAGACACAAAAGTTCAAGCTTGGGGATGCGCAAGGCACCCCAAGATAATATTTCAAGAAGTCTCAAGCATCTAAGCTTGGGGATGCCCCGGTAGGCATCCCACCTTTCTTCTTCAACAGCTATCGGTTAGTATCGGTTGAGCCAAAGTTTTTGCTTCTTCACATGAGTTGTGCTATCCTTGCATTGTCATTTTATTTTGTTTTGCTTGCTGTTTGAATACAATACCAAGATCTGAAATTCTTAAATGAGAGAGAGTCTTCATATAGTACATAATTATTTAGCTACTCATTGATCTTCACTTATATCTTTTTGGAGTAGTTTTTCATTCACTCGTGTGCTTCACTTATATCTTATGAGTAAATTGTTGAATGAGTTGATTGTCATAAATCTGAAATTAAATATGTTTCATTTGCTTATCCCATGGGGAGTAATGACTTCACATCTAAGAAGTAGAGTTTGTAAATTTATTGAAGGTTAACAAGCATTGTATTGGTCATTTGAACAATTCATGAAAGAATATTGAAGGAAGAGAGATTTCACATATAAATACACTATCCTATACATCTTTTATAATTGGGAGCACTCATTAAGTATGACATGCTAAAGAGTTGATGTTGGACAAGGAAGACAACGTAATGGTTTATGTTATCCGACATCTTAGTTAAAGTATATTGTCATGGATCATTCAAACATGTTGAGCTTGCCTTTCCCCCTCTTGCTAGCCAAAATTCCTTGCACCAAGTAGAGATACTACTTGTGCTTCCAAATATCCTTAAACCCAGTTTTGCCATGAGAGTCCACCATACCTACTTATGGATTGAGTAAGATCCTTCAAGTAAGTTGTCATTGGTGCAAGCAATAAAAATTGCTCTCTAAATATGCATGACTTATTAGTGCGAAGAAAATAAGCTTTGTACGATCTTGTTATGGAATCAATAAAAGTGACGGACTGCATAATAAAGGTCCATATACAAGGGGCAATATAAAGTGACGTTCTTTCGCATTAAGATTTTGTGTATCCAACCCTAAAAGCGCATGACAACCTCTGCTTCCCTCTGCGAAGGGCCTATCTTTTACCTTATGTCTTTTACTTTATGCAAGAGTCAAGGTGATCTTCACCTTTTCCTTTTTCATTTTATCATTTGGCAAGCACTTTGTGTTGGGGTGATCCTGATATATATATCCAATTGGATGTAAGTTAGCATGAACTATTATTGTTGACATCACCCAATGGTGAATACGTTGGGAGGCAATACTATAAGCCCCTATCTTTCTCAGTGTTCGATTGAAACTCCATAACCATTAGTATTGCGTGAGTGTTAGCAATTGTAGAAGACTATATGATAGTTGAGTATGTGGAGTTTGTTATTCCTGAAAATAAGATGAGTTGCAATTGTTTGATGACTGAGAATGAAGTTTGCTAGTTTTCAAGAAAGTTTATGGTCTATGCTTTGACATGTGAATTGCTTGTTACTTTATCGTGAGAAGTTTTATGAGATGAACTACTGTTATGACATATTTTCATGCTAGAAAAGGTGATTTAAATTATCATTGATCATACTTGTGCACCTTCTAGCATTCACACTTCATAAATTCTTTCTTTTATCATTTACCTACTCGAGGACGAGTAGGAATTAAGCTTGGGGATGCTGATACGTCTCCAACGTATCTATAATTTATGAAGTATTCATGCTATTTTAATCTGTTTTGAATTATTACGGGCTTTATTATTCACTTTTATATTACTTTTGGGACTAACCCATTAACCGGAGGCCCAGCCCATATTGCTGTTTTATTGCCTGTTTCAGTATTTCAAAGAAAAGGAATATCAAACGGAGTCCAAACGGAATGAAACCTTCGGCAGCGTGACTTTTTGGAAGAATATGATCCTGGAGACTTGGAGTCCATGTCAGAAGATCCTCGAGGAGGCCACGAGATAGGAGGGCGTGCCCCCCCTATAGGGCGCCCCCTGTCTCGTGGGCCCCTCGAGCACCTCTCGACCGACTTCTTTCACCTATATAAGCCTACGTACCCTAAAACCATCGAATATCAAGATAGATCGGGAGTTCCACCGCCGCAAGCCTCTGTAGCCACCAAAAACCTCTCGGGAGCCCGTTCCGGCACCCTGCCGGAGGGGGAATCCATCACCGGTGGCCATCTTCATCATCCCGGCGCTATCCATGATGAGGAGGGAGTAGTTCACCCTCGGGGCTGAGGGTATGTACCAGTAGCTATGTGTTTGATCTCTCTCTCTCGTGTTCTCTCTATGGCACGATCTTGATGTATCGCGAGCTTTGTTATTATAGTTGGATCTTATGATGTTTCTCCCCCTCTACTCTCTTGTGATGAATTGAGTTTCCCTCTTGAAGTTATCTTATCGGATTGAGTCTTTATTTGAGAACACTTGATGTATGTCTTGCCATGTTTACCTATGGTGACAATGGGATATCACGTCCCACTTGATGTATGTTTTGGTGACCAACTTGCGGGTTCCGCCCATGAATCTATGCATAGGGGTTGGCACACGTTTTCTTGACTCTCCGATAGAAACTTTGGGGCACTCTTTGAAGTACTTTGTGTTGGTTGGATGAATCTGAGATTGTGTGATGCTTATCGTATAATCATGCCCACGGATACTTGAGGTGACAATGGAGTATCTAGGTGACATTAGGGTTTTGGTTGATTTGTGTCTTAAGGTGTTATTTTAGTACAAACTCTTTGATAGATCGACCCGAAAGAATAACTTTGAATGGTTTCGTACCCTACCACAATCTCTTCGTTTGTTCTTCGCTATTAGTGGCTTTGGAGTGACTCTTTGTTGCATGTTGAGGGATTGTTATATGATCTATCTATGTTATTATTGTTGAGAGAACTTGCACTAGTGAAAGTATGAACCCTATGCCTTGTTTCCTATCATTGCAATACCGTTTACGCTCACTTTTATCATTAGTTACCTTGCTGTTTTTATATTTTCAGATTATAAAAACCTTTATCTATCATCCATATTGCACTTGTATCACCATCTCTTCGCCAAACTAGTGAACCTATACAATTTTCCATTGTATTGGGTGTGTTGGGGACCCAAGAGACTCTTTGTTATTTGGTTGCAGGGTTGTTTGAGAGAGACCATCTTCATCCTACGCCTCCCACGGATTGATAAACCTTAGGTCATCCACTTGAGGGAAATTTGCTACTGTCCTACAAACCTGTGCACTTGCAGGCCCAACAACGTCTACAAGAAGAAGGTTGTGTAATAGACATCAAGCTGCTACTGTTACAATCACTACAAAACCCCAAAATATTACTTTTGCTACTATTACCTTTATTATCATACTACTTTGCTACTAAATACTTTGCTGCAGATACTAAGTTGTGCAGGTGTGGTTGAATTGACAACTCAACTGCTAATACCCAATAATATTCTTTGGCTCCCCTTGTGTCGAATCAATAAATTTGGGTTGAATACTTTACCCTCGAAAGCTGTTGCGATCCCCTACACTTGTGGGTTATCAGCAACCACCTGCAGCGGGCGACGTCGCGCACGGGGCTCCTCCTCCGCCTCCTGCCCGGGGCGCCATCGTCGAGCCAAGGCATATGGCTCCATGGCGTGACCCGCAGCGCCCGGCGCCAGCTCGGGACGACGTGAGCTGCCAGGTGGTCCAGCATCCCCAAGGAGAAGCACGCGTGCTTCCAGCACCCCAGCACCATGCTCGTGAGCCGCCACAGGAGGTGGCGGTGCGCGTGCACCAAGACTACGTTCCACCCCATCGACGACCTTCGGTGGCCACGACAGGATGCCGTGCGTTCACTGCAGAGCTCCGTAACATCGTATGGTCGTGCAAGTTCAAGCCTAACCTGCCTCCATGCTACGACGGCACCGCAGACCCTGCCGAGTTCCCGCAGCTCTACGAGCTGAGCATCGAGGCGGCCAACGGCGACGAGAAGATCATGGCAAATTGGTTCCCGATGGCCCTCAAGGATGGCGCGCATTCTTGGCTCCTGAACCTGACCGAGGGGTCGGTTTCTTCCTGGGAGGAGATGCGCAGCTGCTTCATCGCCAACTTCCAAGGCACTCGCGACCGTCCGCCGGCCGCAGGAGACCTGCGCCGCATCAAGCAGCAGCCTGGAGAGACCCTGCATAAGTACATTCAGCGCTTCAATAACGTCCACCTCAAGATTCCCAAGGTGTCGGACGAGGCCATCATCCATGCGTTCACCGATGGCGTCCGAGATGTCAAGATGAAGGAGGAGCTCGCCATCCACGAGGACCTCTATGATATGTCTCCAACGATCTATAATTTTTGATTGTTCCATGCTATTATATTACCCCTTTTGGATGTTTATGGGCTTTATTTTACACATTTATATCATTTTTGGGACTAACCTACTAACCGGAGGCCCAGCCCGTATTGCAGTTTTTTTGCCCATTTCAGTATTTCGAAGAAAAGGAATATCAAACGGAGACCAAACGGAATGAAACCTTCGGGAGCGTGATTTTTGGAACGAACGTGATCTAGAGGACTTGGAGTGCAAGCCAAGAAGCAGCCGAGGCGGCCACGAGATAGGAGGGCGCGCCCCCTGTCTCGTGGGCCCCTTAGGTGGCCACCGACTTGCTTCTTCCTCCTATATATACCCACGTACCCCGAAAACATCCAGGGAGCCAACGAAAAACAATTTCCACCGCCGTAACCTTCTATATTTGCGAGATCCCATCTTGGAGCCTTCATTGGCGCTCCGCCGGAGGGGGAATCAACCATGGAGTGCTTCTACATAAACACCATAGCCCCTCCGATGAGTTGTGAGTAGTTTACCACAAACCTTCGGGTCCATAGTTATTAGCTAGATGGCTTCTTCTCTCTTTTTGGATCTCAATACCATGTTCTCCCCCTCTATTGTGGAGATCTATTCGATGTAACTCTTTTTGCGGTGTGTTTGTCGAGATCCGATGAATTGTGGGTTTATGATCAAGTTTATCTATGAGAAATATTTGAATCTCCTCTGAATTCTTTTATGTATGATTGAGTTATCTTTGCAAGTCTCTTCGAATTATCAGTTTGGTTTGGCCTACTAGACTGATCTTTCTTGCCATGGGAGAAGTGCTTAGCTTTGGGTTCAATCTTGCGGTGCCCTTTCCCAGTGATAGCAGGGGCAGCAAGGCACGTATTGTATTGTTGCCATCGAGGATAAAAAGATGGGGTTTATATCATATTGCTTGAGTTTATCCCTCTACATCATGTCATCTTTCTTAGTGCGTTACTCTGTTCTTATGAACTTAATACTCTAGATGCAAGCTAGATAGCGGTCGATGTGTGGAGTAATAGTAGTAGATGCAGGCAGGAGTCGGTCTACTTGTCACGGACGTGATGCCTATATACATGATCATGCCTAGATAATCTCATAATTATTCGCTTTTCTATCAATTGCTCGACAATAATTTGTTCACCCACCGTAATACTTATGCTATCTTGAGAGAAGCCACTAGTGAAACCTATGGCCCCGGGGTCTATCTTTTATCATATAAGCTTTCAATCTACTTTTATTTGCATCTTTACTTTTCCAATCTATATTATAAAATACCAAAAATATATTTATCTTATCATACTATCTCTATCAGATCTCACTTTCGCAAGTGGCCGTGAAGGGATTGACAACCCCTTTATTGCGTTGGTTGCGAGTTCTTTGTTTGTTTGTGTAGGTGTATGGGACTTATGAGGAGCCTCCTACTGGATTGATACCTTGGTTCTCAAAAATTGAGGGAAATACTTACGCTACTATTGCTACATCACCCTTTCCTCTTCAAGGAAAACCAACGCAAGCTCAAGACGTAGCAAGAAGGATTTCTGGCACCGTTGCCGGGGAGGTCTTCGCTCAAGTCAAGACATACCAGGTACCCATCACAAACTCATCTCCCTCGCATTTACATTATTTGCCATTTGCCTCTCGTTTTCCTCTCCCCCACTTCACCCTTGCCGTTTTATTCGCCCTCTCTTTCCCAATCTTCTCCTCTATTTTTCGCTTGCCTTTTTCTGTTTGCTCGTGTGTTAGATCGTTTACCTTGTCGTAATGTCTAGTCCTCCTATCCTTGTTATTACTCCCGAACATGAAATTCTCAATTTTAAGCAAAGGGAGGGAGAAAATTTAAAAGATGCTTGGCATAGAATTTGCAATCCTCAAAATAAATCTACTAGGAAGCTTTCTACTTCCGTACTTCTTTGCAATTTTTATGTGGGCATTACTCCATGGAATAGATGCGTTCTTGATACCGTTACCGGAGGGGATTTCTTGAGTAGCCACACATTTGATGCTTATAATGATATGTTAGATTTGTTTGGCCCACCACCTCTTTTGGTTAATGGAACTGTTTTAACTTTAGAACATGTGATGCAACGGCTTGAAATTATTGAAAATAAAGTTGCCACTGTTGAGTTGATTGAAAATTTGGATAAAAAGATTCATAATCAGATTACCCAATACGGCTCTAGGGTTGGAGTTACTTTGAAAAATCTTAAAGAGAAAGAAACTATAGTTAATGAAAAAATAGATCTAGATTCTGCAAGAATCGGTAAACTTGAGGATATCATTACCAACTTAGGTTCGGCATTTTCTTCCGTGAAAAACACTCCAAAACCTCCTACCAAAACTTCCAAATTTATTTATGTTCCTAAAAATATGGGTGAATCTTCTAGTAAGGGAGACGCGGATCACAAATCCATAAGTATTCATCCCAATTGTCTCTCTATCGTTAAGGAACCTTTTGCTACAAACGAATTTCTTGAATTTTTGCCTAAAGGTTTAATAATTGCTAAAAAGGGAGAAACCCCTAAAGATTATAAGTGCTCTATTGAGGATTTGGGTGCCAAAGATGGCACTACTTAGATCTACCTTCGCTTTTATGCCTAGCTAGGGGCGTTAAACGATAGTGCTAGTTGGGAGGCAACCCAATTTTATTTGTGTTTTTTTGTTTTTGTTCCTGTTTAGCAATAAATTTTGCTTCTACCTTCTGTTTAGATGTGTTTTTATGTTTTAATTAGTGTTTGTGCCAAGTAGAACCTATAGGATAACCTATGGTGATAGTTAATTTGATTCTGCTGAAAAACAGAAACTTTGCGCGCATGAAATTTGTTTTGTTAAATTACATAAACGTGATTTTGCGTTGATTCTTTTTGGTGATGATCAATAGATAAATTTACCATGACTTCCTATTTTGGTAGGATTTTTAGAGTTCCAGAAGTTTGCGCTGGTTACATATTGCTACAGACTGTTCTGTTTTTGACAGATTCTGTTTTTCGTGTGTTGTTTGCTTATTTTGATGCATCTATGGCTATTATTAAGTGGTATGAACCATAGAGAACTTGTAATACAGTAGGTTTAACACCAAAATAAATAAAGAATGAGTTCATTACAGTACCTTATGTGGTGGTTTTGTTTTCTTTCACTAACGGAGCTTATGAGATTTCCTGTTGAGTTTTGTGTTGTGAAGTTTTCAAGTTTTGGGTAAAGTTTTGATGGACTATGGAATAAGGAGTGGCAAAAGCCTAAGCTTGGGGATGCCCATGGCACCCCAAGATATTCAAGAGTAGCCAAAAGCCTAAGCTTGGGGATGCCCCGGGAAGGCATCCCCTCTTTCGTCTTCGTTCATTGGTAACTTTACTTGGAGCTATATTTTTATTCGCCACATGATATGTGTTTTGCTTGGAGAGTCATGTATGATATTAGTCTTTTCTTTTTAGTTTACCACAATCATCCTTGCTGTACACACCTTTTGGGAGAAGCCTACTTGACTGAAATTTATTAGAATACTCTATGTGCTTCACTTATATCTTTTGAGCTACATAGTTTTTGCTCTAGTGCTTCACTTATATCTCTTAGAGCACGGCGGTGGCTTAATTTTGTAGAAATTGCTAGTCTCTCATGCTTCACTTATATTATTTTGAGAGTCTTTTAGAACAGCATGGTATTTGCTATGGTTATAAAATTGGTCCTAGAATGGTAGGCATCCAAGTTGGGTATAATAAAAACTATCATAGGAAGTGAATTGGATGCTATGATCAATTTGATACTTGATAATTGTTTTGAGATATGGAGGTATTGATATTAAAGTCATGCTAGTTGGGTGATTATGAATTTAAAGAATGCTTGTCTTGAAGTTAGCAAGTCTCGTAGCATGCATGTATGGTTAAAGTTGTGTAACAAATTTGAAACATGAAGTGTACTTGGATTGTGCATCCTTATGAGTGGCGGTCGGGGACGAGCGATGGTCTTTTCCTACCAATCTATCCCTCTAGGAGCATGCGCGTAGTGCTTGGTTTTTGATGACTTCTAAATTTTTGCAATAAGTATATGAGTTCTTTTGACTAAAGTTGAGTCTATGGATTATATGCACTTTTACCTTTCCACCATTGCTAGCCTCTTCGGTACCGTGCATTGCCCTTTCTCACCTTGAGAGTTGGTGCAAACCTCGCTGGTGCATCCAAACCCCGTGATATGATACGCTCTATCACACATAAACCTCCTTATATCTTCCTCAAAACAGCCACCATACCTACCTATTATGACATTTCCATAGCCATTCCGAGATATATTGCCATGCAACTTTCCACCGTTCCGTTTATCATCATGACATACATTACTTTTGTCATATTGCCATTGCATGATCATGTAGTTGACATCGTATTTGTGGCAAAACCACCATGCATAATTTTTCATACATGTCACTCTTGATTCATTGCACCATCCCGGTACACTGCCGGAGGCATTCATATAGAGTCATATCTTGTTCTAGTTTTGAGTTGTAATTCATGTGTTGTAATCAATAAAAGTGTGATGATCATCATTATTAGAGCATTGTCCCAAAGAAAAAAAAAGAAAAAAAGGCCAAAAAAAGAAGAAAAGGCCAAAGAAAAAAGGGGAAAAAGAAAAAAAAGAAAAAAATAAAAAAAATAAAAAGGGGCAATGTTACTATCTCTTTTTCCACACTTGTGCTTCAAAGTAGCACCATGTCATTCATATAGCGAGTCTCATATATTGTGCTTCAAAGTAGCACCATGTTCTTCATATAGTGAGTCTCATATGTTGTCACTTTCATATACTAGTGGAAAATTTTCATTATAGAACTTGGCTTATATATTCCTATGATGGGCTTCCTCAAATGCCCTAGGTCTTCGTGAGCAAGCAAGTTGGATGCACACCCACTAGTTTTCTTTTGTTGAGCTTTCATTCATTTATAGCTCTAGTGCATCCGTTGCATGGCAATTCCTACTCCTCATGTTGACATCAATTGATGGGCATCCCCATAGCCCGTTGATTATCCTCGTCAATGTGAGATTTTATCCCTTTTTGTCTTCTCCACACAATCCCCATTATAATATTCTATTCCACCCATAGTGCTATATCCATGGCTCACACTCATGTATTGCGTGAAGGTTGAAAAAGTTTGAGATTATTTAAGTACGAAAAAGTTGCTTGGCTTGTCATCGGGGGTGTAGAATTTGGGAACATTTTTTTGTGACAAAAATGAAGCATAGCCTAAATATATGATTTTGTAGGGATGAACTTTCTTTAGCCATGTTATTTTGAGAAGACATGGTTGCTTTTATTAGTATGCTTGAAGTATTACTATTTGTTTTGTCAATATGAACTTTTATTTGAATCATTTGGATCTGAACATTCATGCCACAATAAAGAAAATTACATTGAGAATTATGCTAGGTAGCATTCCACATAATTTTTTTTGCTTGTATCATTTACCTACTCGAGGACAAGCAGGAATTAAGCTTGGGGATGCTTGATATGTCTCCAACATATCTATAATTTTTGATTGTTCCATGCTATTATATTACCCCTTTTGTATGTTTATGGGATTTATTTTACACATTTATATCATTTTTGGGACTAACCTACTAACCGGAGTCCCAGCCCGTACTGCTATTTTTTTGTGCCTATTTCAGTATTTCGAAGAAAAGGAATATCAAACGGAGTCCAAACGGAATGAAACCTTCGTGAGCGAGATTTTTTGAATGAATGTGATCTAGAGGACTTGGAGTGCAAGCCAAGAAGTAGCCAAGGCGGCCACGAGATAGGAGGGCGCGCCACCGACCTACTTCTTCCTCCTATATATACCCACGTACCCCGAAAACATCCAGGGAGCCAACGAAAAACAATTTTCACCACCGTAACCTTGTGTATCCATGAGATCCCATCTTGGAGCCTTCGTTGGCGCTCCGACGGAGGGGGAATCGACCATGGAGGGCTTCTACATCAACACCATAGCCCCTCTGATGAGTTGTGAGTAGTTTACCAAAGACCTTCGGGTCCATAGTTATTAGCTAGATGGCTTCGTCTCTCTTTTTGGATCTCAATACCATGTTCTCCCCCTCTCTTATGGAGATCTATTCGATGTAACTCTTTTTGTGGTGTGTTTGTCGAGATCCGATGAATTGTGGGTTTACGTTCAAGTTTATCTATGAGAAATATTTGAATCTTCTCTGAATTATTTTATGTATGATTGAGTTATCTTTGCAAGTCTTTTCAAATTATCAGTTTGGTTTGGCCTACTAGATTGATCTTTCTTGCCATGGGAGAAGTGCTTAGCTTTGGGTTCAATCTTGCGGTGTCCTTTCCTAGTGACAGCAGGGGCAGCAAGGCACGTATTGTATTGTATTGTTGCCATCGAGGATAAAAAGATGGGGTTTATATCATATTGCTTGAGTTTATCCCTCTACATCATGTCATCTTTCGTAATGCGTTACTCTGTTCTTATGAACTTAATACTCTAGATGCAAGCTAGATAGCGGTCGATGTGTGGAGTAATAGTAGTAGATGCAGGAAGGAGTCGGTCTACTTGTCACAGACGTGATGCCTATATACATGATCATGCCTAGATAATCTCATAATTATTCGCTTTTTTATCAATTGCTCGACAGTAATTTGTTCACCCACCGTAATACTTATGCTATCTTGAGAGAAGCCACTAGTGAAACCTATGCCCCCCGAGTCTATCTTTTATCATATAAGCTTTCAATCTACTTTTATTTGCATCTTTACTTTTCCAATCTATATTATAAAATACCAAAAATATATTTATCTTATCATACTATCTCTATCAGATCTCATTTTCGCAAGTGGCCGTGAAGGGATTGACAACCCCTTTATTGCGTTGGTTGCGAGTTCTTTGTTTGTTTGTGTAGGTGCGTGGGACTTCTAGGAGCCTCCTACTGGATTGATACCTTGGTTCTCAAAAACTGAGGGAAATACTTACGCTACTATTGTTGTATCACCCTTTCCTCTTCAAGGAAAACCAAGGCAAGCTCAAGACGTAGCACTCTGCACCACTCTGGAGATGTTCAACATGGCGAACAAGTGCGCAAGGTCTGAGGAGGGACGCCTCTCCCTCCTCGAGCTCCCTGATGCTGATCCAGAAGACAAGAAGACCAAGACCAAAGACACGAAGCGCAAGGGGTCAGCCGTGCTTGTGGCGGAGCCAGAGACCAGGCGCGGCTGCGACCACCCCGAGTCATCCAAGGGCAAGCGGTCGTTGCGCCTTCCACAATGTCTACAGCCACAACACCAGCGACTGCCAGGAGCTCAATGCTCTCCGCGACGGGCGCCTCGGTCGACGCCCCGAGTGCAAACATCGGGGCTACGGTCGCGGAGGTGGCCGAGGAGGAGGATGCTGGGATGGACGCGACCGCCGTCAGGAGTGGCGCGACGAGCCTCGTGAGGACCGCTGGCAAGACCAGCCTCGCGAGGGCAACTGGAGGGAGCAGCCTCATGAGGATCGCCCTCAGGGAAATGCAGCTTTCCCTCCTCTGCCTCCACCGCCACGAAGGAACGAAGATCACCACCAGGACGAGGGGCTGGGGGCTTCCAGGAGCCGCGAGCCATCGCTTGCATCTTGGGCGGCTCACAAGCCCCAGCTTCTTACTGTGTCTTCAAGCAGTTTGCACGCAATGTCAATGCGGCGCTCCCCAAGCTTGAGGCAACTTGCCCCCTCAAGTGGTCCAAGGGCGTCATCACCTTCGACTCCTCAGACCGGCTCAAGTGCGCAGCCACTGCTGGAACGCTCCCCATGCTCTGCTCCCCCGTCATCAGCAACGTAACCGTCACCAAGACTCTCATTGATGGCAGAGTAGGGCTCAATGTTCTCTCCGTCCAGACGTTCGACAGGCTCCAGGTGCCATACTACCAACTGCACCCAACCATGCCATTTCTCAGGAGTGACCGATGGATAAATGCACCCGATCGGGCAAGTTCTTTTCCCTGTCACCTTCGGCGAGCGCAACAACTAAGGCACCGAGCTCATCGACTTTGACGTCGGCGACATTCGTCTTCCCTACAACGCCATCCTAGGGTACCCAGCACTGGCCAAGTTCATGGCGGCCACACACCACGGCTACAACATCCTCAGGATGCCAGGAAGCGGCGGCATCATCACAGTCGCCTATCAGGAGAAGGAGGAGGTGTACTCCTTCGATCACGCCTTCTAGGCTGCAGCAGTTGAGAACCCAGAAGACGAAGACGTCACCCTCCCTCTTGAGGTCGCCCCCAAGACGAAGAAGCCGCAGCTGAGCCAGGGGTCCCGTGAGGAAGCATCACTCGAGGACGCAGCGCTGAGTCTCGTGTCTCCGGACCCGGCGCCTTCCCCCATCGCGTAGGGAGGCACGCCCGGCGCCCCCTCTCAGGCTGGGCTCGGGGGCTCTCCTTTGGAGAGCCTCAGACCTAGCCCATGTCACGAGAGTGGCGCTCGGGCACCACGCGGAAGCGCTCTTCAGAGCACGCTTCCCAAGAGAAGGCAGCAGGCGTGAGGCACCAGGCGTTCAGGAGTTCATCAGCAAGGCAATCGAGGAGATTCAGGAAGGAAGGGTTCTGCAAGGCGATCGTCGCCTGCCGCGAGGCAGACTCGCTGCCCTAGCAAGGTAAATAGTTCCGCATCTGCATCGACATCCCTGGGCTCAACAGGGCCACGTCTCGGCAGCTCATGTGGCCGTCTTGTGTCGGTCGATGCGAGGGACCGCCGCACAGGTACGTCTGCATGCCTTTTGGCCTGGCGGGGGTGGTTGAGGCGTTCCAGCGCTGCATGAGGGACGCTCAGGCGGCCCACGAAGCCAGGCACCAGGCGTTCTTGGCAGAGATGGAGGAGCACCCTCAGGAGCTTTCCGGTCCCCCCGAGCCTCCTGAGGTTCGGCATCGGAGTGGCTCATGAGGAACGGCTTCAGCAGCGCACGTTTTTGGCTACTTCAACAACTCTTCAGCAACGTACCAGGTGACATCTTCCTAGTTCGTTCAGTTTGCGGGCGCCCCTCGGGCTGCATCATCCCTAGGCCATGTGGGTCCGACCCTACAGCGTGTATTGTTTTGCACTCACCAGGGTTATCTAATCATTTCTGTGAACTTATTTATGATTGTCACCTCGTGACCTCCGCCTCACGGCCATGATGCACCTGACTAGCGCCATTTCCGCACAACACACACATCGGCACGACGCTTGTCCTTGGGTTCGTCCCTGCAACGCTGATAAACCCGGGGATCGAACTCTGGTTCACGGCCCGCTTCGCATACACCACCTCGCAGGGTCCTTGGTGCCTCCGTCTCATGCCTGGCGCCCCACGGCCTCCTTTGTCATCTAACTTGTAGGATCACCCTACAGTGGGCCAAGGGACGGCCCGGACGACCATCGTCCAGCCTCGCAAGTCGCTTGCATGTTAAAGGGGGGCCTCCCGAGCATCGCGCCTCGGGAGCTCCAACTGCCTCTCCAGCCCTCATCCCCTGGCCTTGACCACGACATCACAACCTGGCATACCGGCGGCATCTGAGCTCGCTCGAGGGCCGGGTCCCGAGGACGTAGAGCACTTTGGCAAGCAAGGAAGGGGGTGGCCAAGAGCTGCACCTAGCAGCCCCACAGGCGTGACAACCAGCATCGCCTCTCCGATGGACTCAGACCGCAAAAGATAAGTCTCGGCTCGCTACGGCATCAGTTTCGCTCCACACGCCTCAGCTCGCAGTTCCACTCGGGCGGTTTGACTCCCCTTTTCAATTTCATGCACAACTGCTTGCACGCCAAAGGGGACCTCGTGGGCATCGCGTCTCATGAGCTCTTACCGGACCTTGGGCCGCTCACCTCCTAGCCTTGACCACGGCATCGCGACCTGGCATACTAGCGAAGGCTGAAGCTTGCCTGGGACTGGGTCCTGCCAGTGTAGAGCGCCATGCTGTCTAGGGAAGAGAAAAGAGGTGAACTTAGCTGGATTGGAATACGCGCGTCCATTACAAAGTCAAAAGGAACAAACGACACTACTAAATACATCCCAATCCTTACAAGCCCTATGGGGGCTGGTTTTCATCTCGCGCAGGAGAAACAACTACAGGGCCTTGCGGCGTCACTGGCGATGCCGGGCAGCAGCTGCAGCAGCACTCCGACCCTGGCGGGAGCTCGGCGGTACATAGTTGACGTCGCTCGACTCCGGAGAATCACTAGGCTCAGGAGATTTGCTAGATTCCTAGGAGTCGTCGCTGCTGCTGGGCGAAGCACTGAAGGGGCGGCAGCATATCCAGTGCCCATCACGGTGTCCCTTGAGCTGTCTCCTCCAGGGCAGCACTCCAGCTGCTTGCCTCGTTCATTGAAGACCTTGAAGAACAAGGTGGCCGTGCCATCGTACTCGAAGTGGATTGCCAGGGTTCCCTCCGCTCGGCAAGCCCGAGCGACCTCGCCCCATCCTCACGTCATGAAGACATCTCTAGACGACACCACCTCGACCTCAGCTCCGGTGGCCAGACTGCTGCACCCTGCGTGCTGCAGCCACAACTCCACCAGTCCCCACGGAGGTAGCTCGCTGGCGAAGAACCATGGAAATCGGATCCAGGTATCGGGAGGCATCACCGCCCACACCACTAACTCGCGCGAGCTATCCCCAGCGTGGGTCTGTGGTGCGGCCAGCAGGGCAATAACAGCCCTGCCATCTTCACGAGGCGCCGCTCGATGGCGCGCTCCTTCACCTTGCACTCGGGCATACAGGGGGAGGGGGAAGCCAGGCGGAGGCCTCTATTGCCAAGGCCTGGCCACCTCTCGCCCCGCGCCGACGTCGTCATGGAGGTGGAGTCGCTTCTTCGGCGGGAGAGGGTCCGGCCCCTCCCTAGGAGCCTTCCCCTTCTCTGCCGCAGAGAACCTCTTGATTGGCGCCATGAAAGCAAGACGGAGAGGAGGAGAAGCAAGCAGAAGCAAGACAAAAGAGAAATGGGTAGAAGCTCCACCCGCTCGCACGTTTATAGCCAGGAGAAGGTAAATCATCAACCTCCCACGATTCCTAGTAATGATGATCCTCTCTGCATGCAGCATGTAGTTGTCACGTCGGGTAGTTGCCGAGGCAGCGTGGGGAAGTGGAGTCACCCACGTCCAATTAGTTGCCACGTGTCATCAAGGCCGCATGCGGTTAGGGCCCACGATGCTTCGCCCTTGCCCCTTGGCTTCGCCTGGAAGCCAAGTTCGAGCACACCTTGGGCCCGGGGGCTACTGTCGGCGTCCTGGACTTGGGGGTGTCCAGTCCTCCCTGCCCGCGGCCCAACGCGTGGCTCCATCGATGGCCTGGTACGACCCAGCTTCGACATCAACACCACAAGACCCTCGCGAGGGGCCAAGCCTCGCGAGGCGGACGATGCCAAGGCCCCTGAAGGAGTTGGCCTCCTCAGGAGGGCTCCTTAGGGGCGGAGAGATCTATGCAGCTACCTCATGGGGCTCAGCTGACGTGAGCCATGACGACCGAGGCTAGGCGGGCGCCAGGCGGGTGCAGAGCGCAGGTTTCCTCTTTGGTGCAAGGGAGGCAAACCACATGCACGGAGTCCCGAGGAATCAGCCAAAGGTTTCCATTCTGGTGCAACAAGACCAAGACTACCAGGACGACAAGACGGAGGTCATCACCGAGCCCACTGCAGCGTCATGACCATAGGCTTTTCGCATGCGAAGACTACTTTGTCAGGATAGACTGTACTACTTGTCCCCTTTCAAATCCCGCTGTTGTGGGATCCCTTCCTGCTCATATTTGGGAGGAGGACCAAGGCACTATATATAGGACTTAGCCACCACCATAGCGAGGAGAGAGACCAGTTCCACTCCGAGCATCACACCAGCTCAAGAATACCTCACCTCCTGAGGCTTGTTCATCTTTGTAACTAGTTCATCCATAGCCCCTCGAGGCAATCCACCACACCACACTGGAGTAGGGTATTACACCACAACGGTGGCCCGAACCAGTATAAATCTCTGTGTCTTTGTGCCTTTGTGAGCTCTTCGCGCTAGGTTAGGGTGGATCGTGAGTAGGCAGGCTAGGCAGGTTGAGATCTCCGCATGCACCCCAGTGTTCGAACCTCTCATGGGTTGCCGGACCCCTAAATCTGACACTGCTGAGGTCGAGACCCTCAGGAGTGATCTTGCCCACAAGAAGGAGCAGGCGAGGGTGAGCGATGCGGCCGCTGAGAAAGCGGCTGCCGATTTGAGGGCCAAACAGGCCACCCGGTGCCAGTTCGAGGAGAGGGTATCCAAGATTGAGCAAGAGCTCAAGGACGCAACTCGCAAGTGCAATCTCCTCGGGGAGGAGAATAAAGCTAATGCAGCCTAACTCGCCAAGGCCCTTTAGGACGCCCAAGAGGCGAGGTCCGAATCCCAAGCAGCTCACGAGGAGATCCGACAGGCCGGACAGATAGTGGCTGGTAAGCCCTTTCTTTTACAGTCTAAGTTTGGCGATCAAAGGTATGCCTTACTTAATCGACTATGGAGTTCTCCAGATGTTTTTGCGGATCTTCCAAAGAGCGCCGCTGATGCTACGCAATTCTACCAGGCCCAAGAGGGGATGCGACGAAGAAGTTGTTCTGGTCGCAGTTTGCGACACAGGAGCGTTTGACGCTATTGAACGACCAAATGGCGCAGTGGACCGAGTTGCATAGGATGTCCGGAGCGGCCATGAAGGAGGTCATACTCAAGCTGTGGCCGTCCAAACCCGTTCCGAGCAGCTATTTTGGCCTAGTGCAGCGACTCATCGATGTCGTGCCCCGAATTGATGCCATCAAACGGTCGGTGTGCATAGAAGGTGCACAGAGGGCTTTCGCCCGCGTCAAGGTGCACTGGGCCAAGATGAAGGCCGCCGTTTTCATGGTGGATGGTCCTCCCGAAGGCAAGGACCACCGCAGCCGGAGCGTTATTTAGACGATGTCCTAGAGGGTGCTCGCTTGATAGAGGGTCAATGCTCAAAGGATATTATATTTGAATGAATGTATCCGAACGACCCGGGAGTGTTTGTTATATACACTAAGGCTTTGTAATATATTTGTGCCATTATCAAAAAGTTCTTTCCTCCTGTGCGGTCGTTTTTGTATTGCTGGGAGTTTTCCAGTCGTCGGCTTCGCCCCCCACGTAGATTCTACGAGGGTGTTCGGAATAGCACATGAACACTCTTGACCCAACGTCTTGGTCCGTGATGGAGGTGTCAGTGCGGCGAACTAGGCAATCGGACTATACGGCTTACCACTCTCACTTAGCCATAGATGTTTGAAGATGGGGCTATAAAATAGCCCCTGGTACGTATGAGGCTATTCGAATGCGGATGCATTACGTATATGACTGGAAAAACAGTCCTTTGTTTAATACGGAAAAAATCGTTAAAGATTTAGTAAGTCACCGAGCGGCTGACTAGCTCTCGCCGCATCATGACAGTCAGTTTTCGGCTTTCTCTACTGAGGTGCTTGACCGGACGAACCAGAAACACAATCACAGTAGTTCTCCCTTTACTACCCTAGCCGAACAAACGGAACGTGACGTAGCAAACACAGGAGCCGGGCAACCCAACTATTGACCAAAGACATGATTCAGAGCTGATGCATATAATGCCAAGTTTGGGACACCAAAGTGTGCTGCAGAGCTGTTTGGGCTTTTGTTTGGTGGTACATATATGGCCGTATATAACCCTTGGCAATGGGTGTTGAGGTAGGTGACAACTGGAGAGACGGAGTACAGTTTTATGAATAAAGTTGACACCAAACAATTGTCCCTTCTAGGATCTGATTGATACGTCAAAATGTGATCTTACAGAAGGCACCATAAGCACCAAAATCATTTTACATGCTGGGGGTCTAATAATAAGGAGAAAAGCTCAGAACAGGTCCTTTAAATAAGGTTTGCTCTGAAGAGTTCTTTGGATATCCTGCCGCACGTCTGCGCCGCTTTCGCCTTGTAGAGAGGGGTTCCTTGAAGGGAACGGTCTTCGGTTATCTGCACGAAACCGGGCTCGAAGAGAGTCCTTGTAAGTCCATAGGATATATAGGTTCGAGCACCTGTGGTAGGAGAGAAAAATAATCGAAGAAAGGTGGAAGGTCATACAAGGTCGAACCGTACTATAAACATGTTCGTATTGTGCCTCCGTTGATGCCCAAGGTATTTTGGGTGCATAGTGATGCATGCGCGGTATGAATTCCGCAGTTGTGGGCGTCGATCGACGGAGGCGAAACTGCTAGTCTAGCTCCGGAGGTACCGAGCCATCGGCTTGCGGGACTAACCAGACTTTTTTTTAGCAAAGTCTGACGGCTTGATGGCCGATGAGGTGTGCGGCTTGAGGGGGCCGCTCTGTACTTCGGCTACGAGAGCTGCAGTGTGCTCCTTGATGCAGAGGGAGCATTCCGTGTTTCCGTTAACCGTTATGATGCCACATGGACCGGACATCTTAAGCTTAAATAAGCATAGTGCGACACCACGTTGAATAGAGCAAAAGCGGTCTGACCGAGCAGTGCGTGATAGCCACTTCAGAAGGGTACAATATCGAAGATCAAGTCTTCACTGCGGAAGTTGTCGGGTGAGCCAAAGACAACTTCCAATGTTATTGAGCACGAGCAGTGGGCCTCTACGCTAGGTATTACTCCTTTAAAAGTAGTTTTAGTGGGCTTGATTCTTGACGGATCGATACCCATTTTGCGGACGGTGTCCTGATAGAGCAGGTTAAGGCTACTGCCACCGTCCATGAGGACTCGCGTGAGGTGGAATCCGTCGATGATTGGGTCGAGGACCAGAGCTGCCGAACCTCCATGACGAATGCTGGTCGGGTGGTCCTTTGATCGAAGGTGATCGGGCAAGCCGACCATGGGTTGAATTTTGAGGGGATTGGCTCTACGGTGTAGACGTCCCTGAATGCGCGCTTGCGCTCCCGTTTGGGGATGTGGGTGTCATAGATCATATTCACCATTTTGACCTCGGGGGAAAATTTCTTCTGCCCCCCTGTGTTCGGTGGGCGAGGCTCTTCTTCGTTGTCCTTGCTGGGTGGCCTTTTCCCCTTGTGTTCGGCGTTGAGCTTGCTGGCCTGTTTAAAGACCCAACATTTTCTGTTGGTGTGATTGGCAGGTTTATCAAGGGTGCCATGAATCTGGCAAGGCCGATAAAGTATTCTATCCAAACTAGATGGACCATCTTTGTTTTCTTTGAATGGCTTCTTCTGCTGACCGGATTTGGAGCCACTGAATCCGGCGTTGACCGCCGTGTCTTTGGTATTGTTTCGACGCTTGTTCTTGTCGCGTCGTGGCTTGCCATTGCCGTCCCTGGCTTCAGAGGTGCATGGGTCGCTGGTGCTATTGCTTCTACGAGCTAGCTAGCTATCTTCTCCCACTCAAAAGTGGGTCATAAGTGCGGTAAGGGCTGCCATGGACTTCGACTTCTCTTGGCCGAGGTGTCGGACGAGCCACTCATCTCGGATGCTGTGTTTAAAGGCCACGAGGGCTTAGGCATCTAACAATCCATAATCTGGTTCTTTTTGATTAGGAACCTGGTCCAGAGCTTCCGGGCTGATTCGCCAGGTTGCTGGATTATGTGACTAAGGTCATCGACGTCTGGGGGCTGAACAAAGGTACCTTGGAAGTTATCTCTGAAGGCGTCCTCCAAGTCTTCCCAGCTACCAATAGAGTTTTCTGGGAGTCTATTTAGCCAATGCCGTGCTGGTCCCTTAAGTTTTAGGGGGGGGGGTACTTGAGGCATGTAAGTCATCACCGTGGGCCATGTGGATATGGAGAAGAAAGTCTTCAATCCATACCGCGGGATATGTTGTGCCATCGTATGATTCAATGTTCATGGGTTTAAACCCTTCTGGGAACTGGTGCTCCATTACCTCATCGATGAAGCATAGGGGGTGTGCGGCTCCTCTCGAGCGACGTCACGACGCAGTTCAGATGGAGTCTGTATGCGGTTTTCAGCCCGGGTGAGGTTGTGCTTATCATGCCAGGCCTGATGGCCGTCCTCTCGCGCTGGTGAACGCCCCCTTGATCCATAAATTAATTTGATATGACCAGCTCTATTGTCCAGGTCCTGTCGCAGGTCGTGCGTGTACCCTACAACCGCTGTTTCTCTGCCTCTAGGGCGAGGTGGTGCAGGCTGGTGTTCGGCTTGGGTTGTCGATCTGTCCCGGCCACGAGGTGGTCGGTCAAGCCCATCAGCCGCGTTACGTGCAGTCGGTATGGGCTCTGGGACCTCATCATCGAATTGGGAGAGCAACTTGCGCTTTGGGTAACTCTTAGTTGGGCGCTCGAGGCCGTATTCCTCGGCTGCCAGGAGATTAGTCCATCTGTCATTGAGTAAATCCTGATCGGCTTGAAGTTGCTGCCGCTTCTTTTTCAGGCTTCTTGCTGTGGCTATTAGCCGGCACTTAAAGCGTTCTTATTTGAGGTGGTCCTCTGGTATGATGAAGTCTTCGTTGCCAAGGCTCTCATCCTCTTTGGAGGTTGGTAGGTAATTACTATCCTCCAAGCCCTAGTTCCTAATAGGATCATCGAGGTTGACTTGCCCCTCTTCCCAATCATCCTGTTCGGATGTTGGCTCGACAGGGGCGTCCTGGTCTTCGGCGTTATCCGGGGTGTTATTATCTTCGATGCTGGTATTGTTGTCTTTTTTGTGACGCGATTTTGATCGGCGCTGCTGACGTCGATGCTTCGTAGGTGCTTCAGTAGGTTCATCCTCTAGATTCTTCCCATTGTCGCTGTCATCCTCTTTCTGTGTGTCCACCATGTATACATCATACGAGGAAGTTGCCGTCCAGCGTCCGGTGAACGGTGGGTTCTAGCTCTTCTCATCTCCGGTATCATTATCCATACTGTCGATGTCTTCGGAATTGTAGTCGAGCGTGTCAGTTAGATCCTCGACAGTGGCTATGAAGTGGGTTGTGGGTGGGATGTGAAATTCCCCGCTCTCAACCCCTAGTGAGGGCTGGGTGTAGTTTGGCAGCGATCCTTCTGTAATGGCGAGGGATCACATTAAGTCCAGGGCCTCGTTTAAGAGTGAGGTTTGGACAGGGGAGCGAGAGTCCGTGGAGCAGGGCGGGACAGGAGTTCCCACGCCGAGCTTGCGTAACACATACGTTGAGAGTTCGGAGCTGGTGTTCGGGGGTGAGTCCAGCTTCGTGTTGGTGAAGGGAGCCTGGTGGGGCTCCAGGCCTGCCTGTGAGACGAACCCCTCCATATCTTCGGTGTTGAGCTCCATGGCTGCGGAGAGTCCAGCGGGCTCTAAGTTCCCGTCTTCGGACTCGGTGAGGTGTTCCAGATCTAAGGCCAGAGCTATGGTCGAGGCCATGAACCCTTGGAATATCAAGTCTCCTCGGGCATCGGCGACATAGTTTAGGTTTCCAAAACTGATCTGATGACCAGGGGCGTAGCTGTCGATCTGCTCCAGATGGCCAATTAAATTGGCACGCAGTGCGAAGCCGCCGAATACGAAGATTTGGCTAGGGAAAAAGGTCTCCCTCAGGGCGGTATTGTTGTGGATGATTGATGAAGTCATCGAGTCTTCTAGCGACGACACAGTGGAACTCTCAATGAAAGCACCAATGTCGGTGTCAAAACCAGCAGATCTCGGGTAGGGGGTCCCGAACTATGCGTCTGAGGATCGAAGGTAGCAGGAGACAGGGGACTCGATGTTTACCCAGGTTCGGGCCCTATTAATGGAGGTAATACCCTACTTCCTACTTGATTGACTTTGATGAGTATAGGGGTTACAAGAGTTGATCTACCTCGAGATCGTAATGGCTAAACCCTAGATGTCTAGCTTGTATAATTGTTCTGTCCCTACAGACTAAACCCTCCGGTTTATATATACGTCGGAGGGATCTAGGGTTGTACAAAGTAGGTTTACAGAGAAAGGAAGGTGCATGATTTGAATGCCAAGCTTGCCACCCACGTAAAGGAGAATCCCATCCGGACACGGGGAAAGGTCTTTAATCTCATATCTTCACGGCCCATTAGTTCGGCCCATGTCACATAGCCCGGACGCCCGAGGCCCCCTTAGTCCAGGACTCCCTCACACCCCAAGATAATATTCAAGGAGAAATAAGCAACTAAGCTTAGGGATGCCCCGAGTGGTATCCCCTCTTTCTTCTAACAACCATCGGTAGTTTACTTGGAGCTATATTTTTGTTCATCACATATCATGAGTTTTGCTCGGAGCGTCTTGTATTATATGAGTCTTTTCCTATTTTGCTTTTTAACTTGTCACAAGTATCCTTGCTGGACACACCTATTTGAGAGAGCCAAAATTATGCTATGATTTGTTAGAATTGCTCTTTATGCTTCACTTAATGTTTTTAAGCAATGGAATTGCTCTAGTGCTTCACTTATATCTTTTTTAGCACGACGTGCTTTAATATTTTTGAAGAAATTCTCTCATGCTTCACTTAGATTTATTTGAGAGTTAGTAACTTTGAAGAAATTCTCTCATGCTTCACTTATATTATTTTGAGAGATGAATTTTTTTTGCTCACATTCTTCACTCAGATTTGTTTGAGCTTGTCAAAAGCAATTACAATATATGCAACTAGTCCCAAAGTGATAGATATTCAAGAGGAGTATAATAAAAGCTTTCATGAAGATCATTGGACAAAATAAACTTGATTCTTTGTAATAGTTTTGAGATATGATGATAGTGATATGTGAGTCATGCTGGTGAGTAATTATGCTTTAGTAAGAATATTGGTGTTAAGGTTTGTGATTCCCTATGCAAGCACGGAAGTCAATAGTTATGCAATGAAATTACATCCTACTTGTGGTGCATTATTCGGTGTTAGTTATGCTAAATGCTCGCTTATGTGATTTTTTGTTTCTTGGTTGGTTGCTTCTCAATCTTTTTGCTAGCCTCCACTTGTACTAAGTAGAAATACTACTTGTGCATTCAAAATCTTTAAACCCAGTTTTACCATATGAGTCCATCATACCTACCTATATGCGGTATTCCCACGCCGTTCTAAGAAAATTTGTATGTGCCATCTCTAATTTTCAAAATGAATTTCCTTTTTGTGTGCTCATACCGCTCATGAAGTGGCAAGGGGTGGCCAATATTTTTCATGCTAGATGTGTTATTCTCAAGATGAGTGCTTATTCACTTGTCATTGCACGAGAGTACGGCGGTGTGGGAGTCCTAGACTAGGGGGTCCTCGGGTGTCCGGTCTATTGATGTGGGCCGGACTGATGGGCCATCATGATACAAGACAGAAGATTATCCCTCGTGTCCGGTGGGGACTCCCGTATGTGTGGATGGCAAGTATAGGTGTCCGGATATGTTATTCCTTTCTGTAAAACCGACTTTGTACAACCCTAAGCCCCTCCAGTGTTTATATAAACCAGAGGCTAGATTGGAGCTGGATCACAACATTGCTACGCTAGCTACTCTAGGGTTAGCCGAATCGATCTCGAGGTAGATCAACTCTTGTAACCCCTATACCCTCGAATATAATCAAGCAGGAGTAGGGTTTTACCTCCATTAAGAGGGCCCGAACCTGGGTAAACACTGTGTCCTTTGTCCATAGTTACCATTGGTCCTCGGACGTACATCTTGGGCCCCCCTACCCAAGATCTGCCGGTTTTGACACCGAAATTGGTGCTTTCATTGAGAGCCCCGCTGTATCGTCGACAGAAGGATCGATGGCTCACCTCTTCATCAACAATGACGCTGCATCCAGGGAGATCTTTCTCCCCTAACAGGTCTTTGTGTTTGGTGGCTTTGTGCTTCGTGCCAACTCGGTCGGCCGCCTCGAGCAGGTCGACAGTTATGCCCCCGACCACCAGATCAGGTTGGGAAACCTGAACTATGTTGCTAACATCCGAGGAAACCTAGTCTTTGATGGGTTCGCGGCCTTGGCCGCCACTCTGAGTCCCTACCAAGAAGACTCTTCGGATCCCCTATTAGATCCCGTTCAGGGGTCAACATCTGCACCCACCTTGGCCTTAGATCCGGGGCAGGTCTCATCATCCGAAGACGGGAGATTGAGCCCCGCTGGACTTCTTCCCCTTGTGGAACTCCCGACCGAAGACCCAGATGCAATCTTAGACTTGGCTCTGGATAACCATCCCAAACTATCGGGGTCTGCACTTAGCAGGTTCGATCTGGCACCCCATGCCGAACTTAGCCCAACAGATCCGCAGTTTCCGGTCCCACTTTCGCTCTTAGACGAAGCATTGGGATTGATGTAGTCTCTCACCATCACGGAGGCCTTACCTCCAAACTGTACCAAGCTTGGACTGGGGGCCGAGAGCGGGGAATTTTATGCCCCACCCACCACCCACTTAATAGCCACTGTCGAGGACTTAACCGACATGTTGGACTATGCGTCCGAAGACATCGACGGCATGGACGACGATGCCGACGCCGAACCACGCCAAGTCCCACCCATCATGGGGCGTTGGACGACCACCTCAACCTATGATGTATACATGGTGGACACTCCAAGGAACGACGAGGATAACCCAAGCCCAGATGAGGACAAACCAGTCGATAAACCACCAAAGCACCGACGTTAGCGGCGCCGCTCACGATTGCGTCGGGCGAAGGATAGTAATACCAGCACCGGAGACAACGAGACTCCGTATGGTGCTGAAGATCCCGAATACCCTATCGAGCCCACATCCAAACAGGATGAGCGGGAAGAGGGTGAATATAGTCCTGAATACACTGACAACAAAGATGCGGAGAACATCAACTACATGCTAGAATCTGAAGAGGAGGTTAGCCTCGGTGACGAAGACTTTATTGTCCCAGAGAAACCCCTCGACAAAGAACGCTTCAAGTGACAGCTCATCGCCATGGCCCGGAGCCTGAAGAAGAAGTAGCAGCAGCTCAAAGCCGAACAAGATACACTTAATGAAAGGTGGACTAAGGTCCTTGTCGTGGATTTTTCATGGCAGATGTCCTAGTGAAAGGACTTAGTCGTGGAGCCATCGCTACGGGTTTACTTGAAGGGGTTAAAGCGGACACAAAGACACGAGGGTTTATACTAGTTCGGCCCCTTCGATGAAGGTAAAAGCCTACGTCTAGTTGTGATGGAATTGATGTGGTCTCGATGGCTAGGGAGCAAACAAGCTTCGCCTAGGCTCGAGTTGTGGTTGTCTGTCTTGAACCGCCGCCGGGTCGTCCCCTTATAAACACAGGTGACGCCCGTCGGTCCTTAGAGTCACAACCGGTTCATACTCGTATCCCGGTTGGTTCCTCTCTATTCCTAACTTACAATACAAGTTATACATTAGGACGGTTTACGGCTACAGGTTCTAAATCAACTACAGGCCTTGGGCCTTCATCTGTTTATACCACTAATGAAGCTAACCTGGCCCAAGTAAGCCGGTTTACACCTAGTGGCAATATCCCCAACATTAGGCCCCAGATTGATTTGAACCGGTTCATGTCAATCCTTCCCAAAATCTTGTGTCTTGGACATCTTCTGGTAATTGGTAAACCACCATGTCGTCATCATTTCTGGTTGCTGTAAACCGGCATGACGTCATCATGAAATTTATCACTTATAACGCCCTCCTTTAATAATAGCTCCTAGATTCGCGCGCTTGACCTAACTCTGTTGCCTTATAAATAAGACCGAAGGGTCATTTCCTTTCCTTTCCCTTCGTCTCTTCTTCTTCGTCTTCCTCGCATCGCCAGCCTTGGAGCTCCGCCGCCACCGTCAACCTCTGCTTCGTCCTGGGCCGCTGCATCAACCTAAACGCACCAGAGCACTGCGGTATCCTTCCGCATCTTCTCCGTTTCCAGTAAGCTTTCTTCTCTTTTTGACCTAGATTTGTTCTTAGGGTTTCATGTTCGCGCTGTGTTCGTCGCTTGCTCATACTTGTACTCTGACTCTTGAATGAATCTGTGAACCCCTGCTGTGTTTAGTAGCAATCTTTGAGCATCCCCCTGTAATTTCACATCCGAGTCCATAGATCTCACGCACATACCCGCTCAATGGTTCACTTCTGTTCTGCCTTACCCTTCGGAATATTTTCAGTTTTCCGAGCTTGCTGTAGATCCGCGGCTGTAATAGGATCTTGTGAAACCTGTTTCTGCATACCTAGCTGTCCACAACTTCAATTGCTTCTGATGTTTAGGTCAGGCGGTTTAACTTTCCATATAAAAAAGTTATTAAACCGGTATATACCATTAGTCCCCTTGTTGAACCGCCGGAATCCATATGATGCCGCATCATAGAAAACCGGTTTATAGGTATTGCCTCCGGTTTAGCGTTGTTCAGTCCAACACCCTTTTTTTATCCAACATATTCTTAAACCGGATCACCTATTTCTTGTAGATCTCACCATGGCCAAACAAGTATATGAGTGCAATTGGGTTCCTTCTCGCGTCACAGAATCTCAGTTGGATGATCTAGTCCTGATCGGCGCTTTAGACAACAAAGATACGATCCGCTGGAGGGTTCCTGGAAATGAATGTCCTCCCACACCTCAAGAGGGAGAGGTTGTGGTCTTTGCAGATGACTTGGCCCGGGGCTTCAAACCGTCTGGTTCTAAATTTTACCGGGATGTGTTAGCCAACTTTCAGCTCCGTCCACAGGATATTGGCCCCAACTCTATTACCAATCTATGTCACTTTCAAGTACTCTCTGAGGTATACCTTCAAGAGGAGCCTTCAGTCGAATTGTTTAGAGACTGCTTCCATTTAAACCGTCGTACTGAATTTATCGACGGCCCCAATACTGAATTGGGCGGTATGGCCATTCAGAAGAGGAAGGAGATCACTTATCCCCACGTCAAACTCCATACTCACCCCAAGGAGTGGAATGCAACTTGGTTTTATTGCAAAGATACCTCCCCTGATAATGAAAATCCCTTGCCTGGCTTCCGTCCGGAACGGCTCAGCAACACTCACCCTCTTCCACAAAGACTAAGCGCCAAGGAGAGAATTAAATATGCTCCGCAACTATCCAAGCTCCGAGCCTTTATGGCCAACAGTTTAATGGGAATAGATCTTGCACGCTGTTGGATATCATGGAGTATACTGCCTCTGAGCCGGCGCTCCGGTTTGATGTGCAAGTATACTGATAGCGTCGATGATCCACTCCGACACACCAAAATCCAACTCACCGATGATGAAGTCACAGATTCTGTAAAGAAGATGTTGAATGAACTGGAGCACCTTTGTGCTCAAACCGGTCTGCTTCCTTACTGCACCACCAACAAACCGCCAGCGGTAAGATTTTAATTGCTCTATTGTTGAACCTGTTACTGCTTTATCTGTCTGACATTAATTATTGCTGAACTAGGGTGATAATCCGTTTTGGAGCAAGAAGCTTCCACAAGACAAAACGGAGAAGGCAGGGCGGTCAACCCGGCCCAAGACCAAGGTTATCAAGAAGCCAGCTCACAAGAGAAAAACCACCGCTTCATCTGATCCAGCTATTGATGATGATGTGGGTAACCCGGACCTTGAGGTAGAACTTGATTCACTTGGCTTACTTTTTACACGCCTTATTGATGATGATGCTTGTCAGGACGACGCTGAAGCCAGCAATGCGGAAGTCGCTGAGGTAACTATTCTCTCTTCCGATTCAGAAATCTTGCCTTTGCCAAAATTTCGCCAGGCAAACCGAAAAGTTAAATTTTCTCATCCTCTTGCTTATTTGGATCCCAAATTTCTTATGAAGACTCAGCAACATGAAGCTCGCCGCACAACCCGGCACAGTGGCCAGGTAGTTACCTCCGCCGGTTTACCAAACAGTCCGGTTCGAAAACGCCGCTCCGAGGTCTCCGACCTTTTTATTGATTTAAATCCTAAAGCGGGTTTCTTCCGTCAACCTCTTAATCCATCCGACTCCGATTATCAGGTTACTTCTCATTCATCTTCTGGTGAATCGTCAGCCACTCAGCTGCCACCATTGAAAACGGTTCTTGGGTAAGCTAAGCTGAACATATGCTTCCAGTATACTGTGTA
The DNA here is from genome assembly GCF_002162155.2 of Triticum dicoccoides. Taxonomy (NCBI): domain Eukaryota; kingdom Viridiplantae; phylum Streptophyta; class Magnoliopsida; order Poales; family Poaceae; genus Triticum; species Triticum dicoccoides. The sequence goes on from NC_041389.1 coordinate 124,447,857, forward strand.
ATGGCTTATGCTGTTCCTTGACTCTTTGTTTTTCTTTCAGGGCCAAACCTAAACCAAGCAATAAGGCCCGCCTGGATAAAGCGGCTGAAGAAGATGTAGCCCTAGAACATGACAAAGCGCCAGATCTTGAAGCGTTTGCTCCTGAGGATATTCCCAATGATCCTCTTTTGCAAGACGATGCTATTCCCGAAGAGAGGCCTATTAACACTTCAGTCTTTGCTGACCCGCCTGCCAACTCCGTCCGGATTGAGAAATCCCACAGTCCTGCTGACAAACCGACCGCACCAACACAAACAGGCGATTCCAAAGATGATGATGTTGTGATTACCGGTGTAGGCCGCTTTGAACCCGGGAATCCTGTCACCTTAACCAAGCATACCGTAAAAGAGGATTTTTCCGCTCTGAACAAAGGAAAATGGGATGTTAAACTGGAGACATATGCTGCTCTGAGTGCCCAAGATCTTCATTCCGGCTATTTAAACCGGCTTTATACTAGCCGTGACTGTGAAGCTGGTCTGGTAAAGATGATGAGGGATAAATTTGAGGTAACTTACTTCTTTACTTACTGCCATTGTATCAATCCTCCTAGCCCCCAAGGGTCGGTTTGTAACCTTCGTCAAACCGGGACTTGAATATGATCCTCAACACTTTGAAATCCATCAATATAACCCCCAAGGGCCGGTTTAACTTAGCATAATTAAACCGGGGCTCCGATAGAAAACTATCCTTAGAACATAATTTGATCAAATAGCCATTAGCCCCCAAGTGCCAAGTTGAATACCTGTATTGAGCTTGGGACTTTGTAATCTAGTAATATATGAAAATTGAAGGTGCATTAGCCCCCAAGTATCAGGCGTATAACTTTGTTATGTGGTTGAGACTTCAATTTCTTGAACCGCTTGTTTAAAGCTAACTACTGTCTGTATGCAGGCTGAGGTGAGAATCAAGGAGGACCGGATTGCCGATTTGCAAGAGATCTTGAAAACCCAACAAGCTGAAACAGACAAGGCAAGGGAAGAATTAACCAGCGCCTTGAGCATCGCTGAACAGCTGAAGGAAGGCTTCAAGAAAGAGCGGGCTGATTGGGCCACTGAGAAGGCCGCTTTAACCAAAAGAGCTGGAAATGCTGAAGCTGCCCTTAAACCGGTGGTGGATGAACTTACGGCCGTAAAGCGGCAAATACACTCCATGACCGCTGCGATCTTTGGTAAGCTCCTTTTAACTTCTGTGATAACTGGAACCTGCTGTAATATAAATCTGATTTGAGACCGTCCCTGTATTGTTGCAGGTACACGCATCGGGCACTTAGGATCCGATGTGCGGAAGAAACTGAAGGCTGCCTACACCTTAGTGGAACAACTGTATACCGGAGCCCAGCGGATCATCACCACAGCCTCTCATAACAACCCGGCACCCTCTTTAATCCAGGACACTCTTAATAGGTTGTCAATGCTTCCGGCCCGGATTGAGGAGCTGAAAAAATCTGCTGCTCGAACCGGAGCTATTAACGCCTTGATCCGGGCAAAGGCATGGGTGCCAGATTTCGACCCTGTGGAGGCAGCTCAAGGCTATCCCAGCCTGAAGGAAGATGGCTCTGAATTCAACGAAGAAGATTTGAGGGCAATAAACCGTGCAGTGCGCCCTCTGGCTTGTCAATTAGCTGAAGAGGCAGGCTTGACGCATTATCAAGCGCAATACAACGATCAGAACAAGCGAGTGCCTGCCCCAACTCTTGAAGCGGAGAATCTGATTCCTCCAATCCGTAAGCATACTTACGCTCCTGATATTGAACCGTCCTCCCTGATCCATGAAGAGGCCGTTTTCCAAGCTTTAATGGGAATCGACTGGACCACTGTTGATTTCCAGCCAATGGATAGAGACGAGGAAGCTGAAGCGGCGGATGACGAGGAGCAGGCTTGAACCGAAAGCCGGTTTGGATAGTTGTCTTTGGCATCTTTCCAAAAAGAACAATGATCTTATTTGGGCACCATGTTGCCTTGTAATAGGATAGTTAATACTTCTACCTTGAATATGCCTTCGTGCATAAGTACTGAAGCTTTTGTTCGAAAAACCTCAATTCATATTTCCTGCAATCAGAAAAATTTGAACTTCGGTGGCGGTTATACCGCCAACCGGTTTATGATCTTTATATATGTATCAACAATGTAACAAATAGGTGATACAAAATACCTGCCATATCTGGGCATGAAGCTGGCTTAGCCAAGCTTGAAGCGGAGGTTTTATAAACCGGATTAAAGGGGAATCAAATCCATCGGCTGAACCGGAAAAAAGGTGTTGTTGACATAAAGGAAATACAACAAAAACAAAGAAAAACAGGCCATGAAAATAACATGGAAGCAAAGGCAATGATAAAGACCGTTTGCAAAAATATGCTATACTGAGCTGATCAGATGGTGTTACCATGGTCGGACAGGACCAAGCCCCCAATAGGAGTGACAATGATTCAAGTCAGCCAGGTCCCCAAATGAAACCGTGGCATATATGCCAATCAAGAGGCGTGGCAATGGTTCGGGTTCGACCAAGCCCCCAAGTGATTTTGTGGCCTTAGGCCGATCAAGAGGCGTGACTGGTTCAGACTTGACCATGTCCCCAAGTGATCTGGTGGCTATCGCCTATCAAAAGGTGTCACGTTGGTTCGGACACGACCAAGGCCCCAAGTGATATATAAAAAAGCAAATGTCAAGGGGTAAACCGGAGGCCGCTTTAAAAACAGAACCACTCCATGTAACCACGCATGATAAGAAAAGACAGAGACCCCGCTTTAGCTGAGGCTCCGGTTTTATTATATCAAAGATAATATATACACTGTCATGATATGTACATAGATAGAGCCGATGGCTCAAGTGTAGTAAGGCCGAAGATGAGCTATGTTCCACGGCCTGTTGGTCTCCTCCTCTGATGTGCGTGAGTCTTTACGCTCTCGAATATCAATCAGATAGTACGACCCATTGTGCAGATTCTTGCTGACTACGAAAGGTCCCTCCCAAGGTGGGGATAACTTGTGCATATCTGTCTGGTCTTGGATGAGTCGAAGCACCAAATCTCCTTCTTGAAAAGTTCTGGTTCTAACCCGGCGACTGTGATAACGACGAAGATCTTGTTGGTAAATCGCCGAACGGGCAGCCGCTATATCACGCTCCTCGTCCAATAGGTCCAAAGCGTCTTGCCGTGCTGTCTCATTGTCCGCTTCAACATAAGCTGCCACACGAGGCGAATCGTGCCGGATATCACTAGGGAGAACTGCCTCTGCTCCGTAGACCATGAAAAATGGTGTGTATCCTGTGGATCGGGTTGGCGTAGTATTGATACTCCATAGCACAGATGGTAGTTCTTCAACCCAACATCCTGGTGTTCTTTGCAATGGGACCATAAGCCGGGGTTTGATGCCTCGCAAGATCTCTTCATTAGCTCGTTCTGCCTGTCCATTGGACTGGGGGTGTGCCACTGACGACACGTCAAGTCGTTTGTGCTCACGTTCACAGAACTCCTTCATAGCGCCCTTGGATAAATTGGTACCATTGTCAGTAATGATACTGTGTGGAAAGCCAAACCGGAAAATCACCTTTTTGATGAACTCCACCGCTGTTGCCGCATCACACTTGCTGACAGGCTCCGCTTCAACCCACTTAGTAAATTTGTCAACTGCAACCAAAAGGTGGGTTTTCTTATCCTTGGATCTTTTAAAAGGTCCGACCATATCTAGCCCCCAAGTTGCAAACGGCCAAGTTATTGGGATCATCCTCAATTCTTGAGCCGGCACATGAGCACGCCTTGAAAATTTCTGACATCCATCACACCGTTTAACCAAGTCCTCCGCATCAGCATGCGCTTTCAACCAGTAAAACCCGTGACGAAACGCCTTTGCCACCAGAGACTTTGAACCGGCGTGGTGTCCACAATCCCCTTCATGGATTTCTCTTAAGATTTCACAGCCTTCCTGTAACGCCCCGGGTTTGATGCGCCAGGTGTCTGCCAGTTATTCGCCGTCTTTGCCATGTCATCATATGCATTTCATATCATGTCATCATGTGCATTGCATTCGCATACGTGTTCGTCTCATGCATCCGAGCATTTTCTCCGTTGTCCATTTTGCAATCCGGCACTCCTATGTCCTCCGGCGTCCCCTTTTTGCCTCTTCTCTTGTGCGGGTGTTAAGCGTTCTCGGAATGGCCTGAGGTTTGCCAAGCGGCCTTGGTATACCACCGGTAGACCGCCTGTCAAGTTTCGTGCCATTTGGAGGTCGTTTGATACTCCAATGGTTAATCGGGTAACCGTAAAGGCCTCTTTTGTTTGCAGCCCAACACCCCTTCCAAAGTGGCCCAAAACCCAGCAAACCCCCCTCCAAGCTCTCGGTCGTTCGATCACGATCGCGTGGCCGAAAACCGCACCTCATTTGGAGTCTCCTAGCTCCCTCTACCTATAAAACTAGCCTCCTTCCCCGAAATCCCGGATCATTTCCCCCTAACCCTAGACGAAATCCCTCCTCCGCCGCCGGACACGTCCGGATCGGACCGGACACGTCCGCCGCCGCCATCCCGGCCAATCCGGATCTGCCACGTGGCCCGCCGCCACGCGCCGCCGCTGCGGCCCGCCCGAGCCCGTCGCG
>NC_041389.1:124453190-124571567 GCF_002162155.2 Triticum dicoccoides
CGGCCGGCGAGCTCCGCCGCCGAGCCCTGTCCTCCCGTGCCCCGCAGCTCCCTCCGGCGACCGCGCCCCTCCTCCGCCCCTTCCCCGGCTGGATCCGCGCCCCTCCGGCGTCCCCACGGCCCGGATCTGGCCGGCCCCGACCCCGCTGGCGACCCCGAGCTTCTCCGGCCATCTCCACGCCCAACTCCGGCGAGTTTTCCGGCGTGCATCGATATCCGTGCAGACCCAGAGGTTGACCCATTTTCCACTGTCCCAGATTTCTGACATAATCATGCGATGTTCATCGCATTGTATCTCTGCATCCATAGCTCCGTTTCGTGCGTGTAATATGTCAAATTGTTCGTCTCAACGAGTACTTCATTTCATTCCATTGCATCATTTTCATTTGAGCACATCTTGATGCCCGAAATGCTGTTGGAAGAGTGCATGTTGCTGTTAATCTGCTGAAACTGTTATAACTTGCTCATTTGTCATTTTTGCCATGATTGATGTGTGCATCCTATGATGTTGATGTCTTCATGTGTTTTGATCTATGCCATGCCATCTTTCCAGGGGTGTATGTCATGTATTTTTGTGATCAATGTGGTGACTAGCACAAACATGCAAACTAGGCTTCGTGATATTGCTGATTTTAGTCCCTGTTCTGCTGTTATTTTGATGCCATGTAAACTTGATGCTACAGAGAGATCCATGCTTATTTTGAGATACTTCAGTAAGGGTGTTTTGAACATATGGTTATTGTCTATCCATTCATGCCCTTGTTTGCAATTATGGAGTAGTCTAGCATGACATTTTGGTGCTCTACTTTTGCTTCAAAATGTTTCCTGGCAGATTGTTTACGTGTTATTCAATTTGGCCAAGCTTGCTATAGTTGATCCTTGCATGCTATGGACTTGTTCTTGCCTTGGTTTGTTTCACAAACATGTCTTCTTGATGATGCTATGCTTATCTTGTCATGCAATGACTTGTGGTGAGTGAATCGAGCTTGTTAAGGAGGGTACTTGCTGTTGCTATTTTCCTGACAGAATCTGTTATTTCGTGATGCTATATAAACATGTTGCTACTAATCATTCTATGCATAATCTGGAGATGCTCTATAAATATGTTTTTATCTAGATGTCATCCTCTATCCATCCATGCCCCTGGTTGCAATTATAGCCTGCTGGAACATGTTGTTATCTTGCTCTAAAGTTTGCTAAATGATGTTGCTGTCAGCCTGTTTACATTAAGTTCAGTTGTTTCCATGTGTTTTCCTAGTGATCCATGAACCCTATGACCTTGCTCTTGCCATGCTTAGCTTCATAAACATGCCTTCTTACTGATGGTTGCCTTGCCATGCCATGTATTGCTCTGTAGTGAGTGGTTCAAGCTCACCAACATGCCTACTTATTGTTGTTTCTACCATGTTTAAATCTGTAATATAACTTGCCATGTTTACATGGGTGCCATCATATTTTCTAATCCTTTTTGGCTCATGGTCAGTAAGGGTCTTTTGATCTATGGAATTAGTAGATTCATGCCATGCCTTTGTTTGCCTTGATAAGTTCCTGTAACATGTTGTTTGATAGCTCTAAACATTGCAACCTGATGTTATTTCTGTTAAAGTCTGAAACTGTTATTATTTGCAATCTTCCCATGTCTTTTTGAGCATGTTCTAGTGGGTTCTGGAGATATCTCAGTGTTCATGTTTTGTTATGCTTTACCTGTACTCCATGCCCATGCCTTTTGTTATTACGTTGAGATGCTGTAGCATGTTGTTTTGATGCTTGTAAGATGCCTAGTTGCTGTTATGGACAGATTGTTGTTATGACTTGTATAGAGTGTATGTGTTGCACCGTTGCTCCGTTTTGAGTGTGCTCTATATGAAACTTGCTTGATTTTGCATGTAGCTTCATATTACCATGTTGCATCCTTGTTTTGGTGTGTTTGCTTGATGTTTGGGTGCATTTTGCATCAATGCCATGCTTAACTTGTTTTGCTCATATCTTCTAGGCCGTAGCTCCGAATCTAATGAACTTTATATGTAACTTGACTAGAATTTCGTGTAGATCATCTTGGTGCATCTTAACTTGCTGTTTAACAACTTGAACATAAGGTTTATTCAGTTCTGGACTAATTTCGAAATTTGCATATGAGGACTTACCGGAATTGTTATATGTTGTTTCCGGCCTCATTTAAACTTGCCTTGATGTGTTGCTCTTGTATGCATCATCTCTTGCCATGAGTAGCCTCATCTAGCTTTCTCATGCATCATGCTTGTTGTGCATCATGTCTTGTCTATGTGTGGTGTGTTTACCATGTTGTGTGCTTCTTCTCGATAGTTCCCGTTTCGTTGCGTTCGTGAGGATGCGTTCGTCTACGTGTGGTTCATCTTTGTGGCTTCATCTTCTTCATGGACTCGTTCTTCTTCCTTGCAGGATTTCAGGCAAGATGACCGCTACCCTGGATCTCACTACTATCATTGCTATGCTAGTTGCTTCGTTCTATCGCTATGCTGCGCTACTTATTACCTGTTTATCAAGCCATCCCATATTGCCATGAACCTCTAACCTTTGACACCCTTCCTAGCAAACCGTTGTTTGGCTATGTTACCGCTTTGCTCAGCCCCTCTTATAGCGTTGCTAGTTGCAGGTGAAGTTGAAGATTTCTCCTTGGTGGACAGGGTTTATGTTGGGATATCACAATATCTCTTATATTATTAATGCATCTATATACTTGGTAAAGGGTGGAAGGCTCAGCCTTATGCCTGGTGTTTTGTTCCACTCTTGCCGCCCTAGTTTCCTTCATACCGGTATTATGTTCCCGGATTTTGCGTTCCTTACGCGGTCGGGTGATTTATGGGACCCCCCTGACAGTTCGCTTTGAATAAAACTCCTCCAGCAAGGCCCAACCTTGGTTTTACCATTTGCCTCACCACCACCTACTTTTTCCCTTGGGAGTCGCTCTCTCGAGGGTCATCTTTATTTTAGCCCCCCGGGCCAGTGCTTGTCTAAGTGCTGGTCCGAACCGAGTAGACTGCGGGGCCCCCTTGGGGCAACTCGAGGTCTGGTTTTACTCGTAGGATGTCTCATCCGGTGTTGCCCTGAGAACGAGATATGTGCAGCTCCTATCGGGATTATCGGCGCATCGGGCGGCTTTGCTGGTCTTGTTTTACCATTGTCGAAATCTCTTGTAAACCGGGATTCCGAGACTGATCGGGTCTTCTTGGGAGAAGGTCTATTCCTTCGTTGATCGCGAGAGCTTGTCATGGGATAAGTTGGGACACCCCTGCAGGGTATAAACTTTCGAGAGCCGTGCCCGCGGTTATGTGGCAGATGGGAATTTGTTAATGTCCGGTTGTAGATAACTTGACACCAGATCTGAAATAAAACGCATCAACCGCGTGTGTAGCCGTGATGGTCTCTTCTCGGCGGAGTCCGGGAAGTGAACACGGTTTCTGTGTTATGTTTGACGTAAGTAGGTGTTCAGGATCACCTCTTGATCATTGCTAGCTTCACGAGCGTTCCTTTGTTTCTCTTCTCGCTCTCATTTGCGTATGTTAGCCACCATATCATGCTTAGTCGCTGCTGCAACCTCACCACTTTACCCCTTCCTTTCCCTTTAAGCTTTGCTAGTCTTGATACCCATGGTAATGGGATTGCTGAGTCCTCGTGGCTCACAGATTACTACAACAACAGTTGCAGGTACAGGTTGTGCGATGATCCTGACGCGAGAGCGATGATTGCTTGCTTGAGTTCTTCTTCTGCTTCTTCTTCGATCAGGGGATAGGTTCCAGGTCGGCAGCCTGGGCTAGCAGGGTGGATATTGTTTGAGTTTCTATTTATGATTCATCCGTAGTCGGATGTTGTTCTTGTATGTTGTATTGTTGTATTCATGTGGCATTGTATGCCTTATGTATGTATCCCCATCTATTTATGTAATGTTGATGTAATGATATCCACCTTGCAAAAGCGTCTTCAAGATGCGCTTCTATCCTTGGTGGGACCTTCGAGTTCCTTTAGGATAGGGTCGCATCTTGGGCGTGACACTTCCTCAGGAGAAACACAACGTTGAAACGCCCCTGATACACTGCAATGATGCAATTCGCCATTGACAATCGTCATAGATTTGGATCGCCGGACTATCTGCCTGGCTAGAATCTCATCCTCTGGTAACTCCCCCCGGTTCATGTACGCAAGATAAGGAACTGTCCAATCCGGAATAACATGCAGGGCTGCCACCAATTGAGCCTCCGGATCAGGAATAGCCAAATCCGCTTCACCTGGGAGCTTGACTGACGGGTTGTGCAACACGTCCAGAAAGACATTAGGCGGGACCGGTTTGCGCTGAGAGCCCATTCGGCTTAAAGCATCCGCCGCTTCATTCTTCCGACGGTCCACATGATCCACTTGATAACCCTTGAAGCAACCCGCAATATTATCCACTTCTCGTCGATATGCAGCCATGAGCGGGTCCTTAGAATCCCAAGTGCCAGACACCTGTTGAGCCACGAGGTCCGAGTCACCGAAGCACTTAACCCGGCTTAAATTCATCTCTTTAGCCATCCGGAGACCATGGAGCAAGGCTTCGTACTCAGCTGCATTATTAGTACAAGGGAACATTAAGCGGAGAACATAACAAAACTTATCACCTCGTGGGGAAGTTAATACGACTCCAGCCCCCGAGCCTTCCAATTGCCTGGATCTGTCAAAATGAATAGTCCAATATGTGTGATCCGGCTACTCCTCTGGTGCTTGTAACTCCGTCTAGTCATTGATGAAATCAACAAGTGCTTGAGACTTCACCGCCGTCCGAGGTACATACTTCAATCCGTGTGGCCCAAGCTCTATAGCCCACTTGGCAATCCGGCCAGTCGCCTCCCGGTTCTGTATGATATCACCCAAGGGAGCTGAACTGACCACTGTGATGGGGTGCCCTTGAAAATACTGCTTCAACTTCCGGCTGGCCATGAAAACACCATATACCAGCTTCTGCCAATGCGGATACCTTTGCTTGGATTCAATAAGCACCTCGCTGATATAATAAACCGGCCGCTGAACCGGATATTCCTTGCCTGCCTCCTTGTGTTCCACCACAATAGCCATGCTAACTGCCCGAGCATTGGCTGCTACGTATAATAATAGTGGCTCCTTGTCGACTGGAGCTGCAAGAACAGGCGGATTAGCTAATTGCCGCTTCAGGTCCTCAAATGCTTCATCAGCAGCCGGACTCCAGACGAAATGGTGTGTCTTCCTCAGCATTTGGTACAAAGGGATGGCCTTTTCTCCGAGGCGTCTGATAAACCGGCTGAGTGCGGCGATCCGGCCCGCCAAACGCTGAACATCGTTGATACACTTCGGTTTAGCCAGGGAGGTAATAGCCGTAATCTTCTCCGGATTAGCCTCAATTCCTCTGTTAGACACTAGGAAACCCAGTAACTTGCCTGCCGGAACACCAAAGACACACTTGGCCGGATTAAGCATCATCTTGTAAACTCGCAAGTTGTCAAAGGTTTCCTTCAAATCATCCACCAGTGTCTCCTTCTGCCTTGACTTCACTACAATATCATCCACATAGGCATGCACATTGCGGCCGATCTGTTTATGCAGGCAATTCTGTACACTCCGTTGATAGGTGGCTTGGGCACTCTTGAGCCCGAAGGGCATAGATACATAGCAGAAGGCTCCAAAGGGAGTAATAAACGCTGTCTTCTCCTGGTCCTTAACCGCCATTTTGATCTGATGATATCCAGAATATGCATCCAAAAAACTCAAACGCTCACAACCCGCCGTGGCATCAATGATCTGGTCAATGCGGGGGAGGGCAAAAGGATCTGCTGGACAAGCCCTGTTAAGATCCGTGTAATCCACACACATACGCCAAGTGCTGTTTTTCTTAAGAACCAGCACTGGATTAGCAAGCCACTCTGGATGGAACACCTCAATGATAAAGCCAGCTGCTAAAAGCCTGGCTACTTCCTCTCCAATGGCTTTGCGCCTTTCTTCGTTAAACCGGCGGAGGAATTGTTTTACCGGTTTATACTTAGGATCCACATTAAGAGTGTGCTCAGCGAGTTCCCTCGGTACACCTGGCATGTCAGACGGTTTCCATGCAAAAATGTCCCGATTCTCATGGATGAACTCGATGAGCGCGCTTTCCTATTTGGGATCCAGGTTGGCACTGACAGTGAACTGCTTGGACGAATCGCCGGGCACGAAGTCAACAAGCTTGGTCTCAGCTGCCGATTTGAACTTCAGATCCGAATCATGCTCTGTAGTTGGCTTCTTCAAAGGGGTCATATCTGCCGGATCAACATTGTCCTTATAGTACTTCAACTCCTCTGTGGCATAGACCGACTCTGCATAAGCCGCATCGCCTTCCTCACATTCCAAAGCGACCCTACGGCTCCCATGAACCGTTATTGTCCCCTTGTAACCTGGCATCTTGAGGTGCAAGTAGATATAACAAGGCCGTGCCATGAACTTGGCATAAGCCGGCCGCCCAAACAAGGCGTGATACGGGCTCCGGATCTTCACCACCTCAAAGGTTAGTTTTTCAGACCGGGAATTGTGTTCGTCCCCAAAAGCCACATCCAGGGCTATCTTACCAACATGATATGCAGATTTACCAGGTACCACACCATGGAACACCATATTAGATGGTCTGAGATCCTTGTGTGTTAGACCCATGCGGCGGAATGTCTCATAGTATAGTATGTTAATACTGCTCCCTCCATCCATGAGTACCTTGGTGAACTTATAACCCCCCACCTGAGGGTCTACCACTAATGCTAGCTGGCCCGGATTATCAACCCGGGGCGGGTGATCCTCCCTGCTCCACACGATAGGCTGCTCCGACCAGCGTAAGTAACGTGGTAAGGCCGGTTCAATAGAGTTCACCGCTCGCTTGTGGAGCTTTCGGTCACGTTTATCCAAGCTAGTTGTGAAAACATGATATTGCCCATTGTTCAACTGTTTTGGCTGGCTCTGATAACCCGACTGCTGCTGCTGCTGCTGGCCGTTCTGATTATTCTGGCTGTTGTGACCGCCCTGATTGAGACCTGAACCGGAAGCTCCATCGTGGCTCGGCCCATGGAAACCAGATCCTGAACCGCCACCTGACCCGCGGTCATACCGGAAGGCATTAGAGTTTTTAAACTCCTGCATAATATAACAATCCTTCCAAAGGTGGTTAGCCGGCGCCTCCTTCGTCCCGTGCTTTGGGCAAGGCTGATTCAACAAATAATTCAAACGATCTGCGTTAGGATTGGGAGCCCCATTACGATTTGCCGCTTTACCTCTGCGCCGTTGCCCCCTGTCCTGTGCATTAGTGTTAGCCACAAAGTCCATGCTGCCATCCGCCTTTCGCTTGCCTCTGTTTCCATGACCCGCCGGTTTGTACTGTTGCCCCTTGGAGTTGCTATTCTTCTTTCCCTTCCCTGTTTCATCATCATCAGTCTCGGGATCCTTGGTACTGTCCGAATCAGCATACTTCACTAAAGCGGCCATGAGAGTTCCCATGTCATTACAGAACCGCTTCATGCGTCCCAATTTCAATTTCAAAGGCTTAAACCGGCAGTTGCCTTCCAGGGTTAGGATCGCAGAGTCAGCATTGATCCTGTCAGACGAGTGCAAAACTTCCGAAACACGGCGCACCCAATGGGTCGTTGATTCTCCGTCCTCCTGGACACAAGCCGCCAGGTCTACTATGGACTTGGGCTGCTTACATGTATCCTTGAAATTCTGGATAAACCGGGCCCGCAACTGGGCCCATGAGCTGATAGAATTGGGCGGCAGGCTCTTCAACCAAGTACGGGCAGTGCCTTCGAGCATCATGGTGAAGTATTTTGCACACGCGGTCTCATCCACATCTAGCATCTCCATGGCCATCTCATAACTCTCTACCCACGCTTCGGGAGATAAATCAGCGGTGTAATTCGGCACCTTGCGCGGACCCTTGAAATCCTTGGGCAGGCGCACATTGCGTAAAGCGGGAACTAAACAAGGCACTCCCAAAGCGGATGCGACCCCTGGCCCGGCGGAGGTGGTAGGACGAACCGGTGTAAGTTGAACCGCATCATTCTGTGCTGCTAACTCGGCCTCCCTTCATGCCCGGGCCCGGTCCACCACATCCTGAGCATCGCGAACACCACCTGCCGGGTTATTGCCACGGGCCGCTTCACGGCCTCGTGCATTGCTCGATATGGCCGGTTCATCCATGCACCTGCTATAGCTCCGGCTTGGACGGGGCGTGGAGTGAATCCGATCACGGCTGTACGAATATGCTTCCTGCTGAATCAGCACGGTCCGGAGAAGCTCCTTAACCCGGCGCGTCTCTATCGCTTGCGGAGAGTCCCCTTCGACCGGGATAGCCTCTAATCGCGCGGCAGCTGCAACAAGGTTGTCCATAGGATTAGAATAATGACCCGGGGGCGTCTGGACCAGCGGAGGAACCACAATGTTCTATTGAGGAGGTTCCATCAGGCGGGGTTGAACCGTCGTCCCTGGCCCTGGTACCTCAATCCGGTTTGCCTCCAGGTACTGCGGCGGATTACAGGGTCCAGCTCCTGGAGTGTGAAAGAGATTTCGGGGGTCAAACCCTAACGGCAGGCGTGATCTGTGCTTCCGCTTCAAGACCTCCTGTGATGCGTTCTGGTCAAGCATGAGCTTATAGGCCTGGGCGTCCAAAGCGGCCCGCTCTGCGGCCATCCTGTCTTTTTCTGCTACCAGATCCGCTTTGGCTTGCACGATCTGCTCTCTCACCTTTGCAATCTCTGCATTATGGGCCTCCTGATCCGCCGGATTGGCCTCTGCCATAAGCGCGGCTAGTGCATCAAATAGATCAGATAGAACTTGAACCGGCGGGCGCACCAGGCCTCCTGCCCCTGCTGCCGCTGCCGCTGCTGATCCGAAGATCATCGCTGCGGCGGTCGAAGAGTGATTCGCGGCCTGTGTGCCGGCCATGAATATTCCAACCCAGTTGACCTGGCCCGGGGGGTCCGGAATACTGTCGCCATCGGAACAGCCCCTAACCTGGTCGTCCTGCAACTGGTATAGCGATTCGGTTTCTCCGGTCGAGGATTCGTCACCGGAATAGACGACGGTCTCGCTACCATGTTCTGACTCGTCCTCACGCTCTCCTCCGTGGATGACTCCAACGAAGACACGCTTCCGCTTCACGGCCGGTTTAGCCTGGGTAGATCTCGCACGCTGAGCCGTCTCGACGAGGTCGGTGCAGATGTCCGGCTCAGGCCCAGGCTCACCGATCTTGCCGATGAAAATGTGTATGCCACCAAAGGGGACCCGGTACCCGTACTTGATCGAATCGGCCTCGGGACCCCATCCTGCGTCGTCGATGTAGATCCTGCCACGACGACTCTTGGTCATCCGGCCCACAACATAGCCTTCGAGTCCCTTGAGCTTGCCCTCCAAGATCGTCAAACCATCGTGCGATAGCCCCACGGTGGGCGCCAACTGTCGTGGATTTGTCACGGCAGATGTCCTAGTGAAAGGACTTAGTCGTGGAGCCACCGCTACGGGTTTACTTGAAGGGGTTAAAGCGGACACAAAGACACGAGGGTTTATACTAGTTCGGCCCCTTCGATGAAGGTAAAAGCCTACGTCTAGTTGTGATGGCATTGATGTGGTCTCGATGGCTAGGGAGCAAACAAGCTTCGCCTAGGCTCGAGTTGTGGTTGTCTGTCTTGAACCGCCGCCGGGTCGTCCCCTTATAAACACAGGTGACGCCCGTCGGTCCTTAGAGTCCCAACCAGTTCATACTCGTATCCCGGTTGGTTCCTCTCTATTCCTAACTTACAATACAAGTTATACATTAGGCCGGTTTACGGCTACAGGTTCTAAATCAACTACAGGCCTTGGGCCTTCATCTGTTTATACCACTAATGAAGCTAACCCGGCCCAAGTAAGCCGGTTTACACCTAGTGGTAATATCCCCAACAGTCCTGGTCGCTGAGGAATACAGCCAAGAGTGACCTATCAAAAGTTACCCTAAGCGCAATCTGCTGCCTCAATTCGATGATGAAGCCCTTGAGCCAATACCATTGAAATACAATCAGGCAAATCAACCAGACTGACCACCATGTGGACGGGATAAAGCAGCATATCAAGCCGAACACCAACCCAGACCTCCTCGCCGAAGAGGCAGGGAGACAACAGCTGCGAGATACACATATGACTTATAACGCGAACTAGCCAATAAAGTTGGTCAGACTAGATCAATCTACGGATCAAGGGGCCGTGCCCCGGCGTGAGACAACAACTATGAAACCCGGCATGACGACCGTTACTATGTTCGGGATCAGAACCGAACTCAGATGTCAACCAATCTCCACTGCGACATTGCGCGATATAGAGGGGGCGCACACCACCTATTCTTTACCGACGAGGTCATGGAACATCAATTTCCGGAAGGGTTTAAACCCGTAAACATCGAACAGTACGATGGAACGACGGATCCGGCCGTCTGGATTGAAGATTTTCTTCTCCACATTCACATGGCTCGAGGAGATGATCTCCACGCCATTAAATATCTTCCTCTAAAGCTGAAAGGACCAACATGGCACTAGCTAAACAGCCTCCGAGAAAACTCCATTGGAACCTGGGAAGACTTGGAAGATGCTTTTAGGGCTAACTTTCAGGGCACTTATGTCCGGCCACCAGATGCTGATGACTTGAGTCACATAATTCAGCAGCCAGGCGAATCAGCCCGCAAGCTTTGGAATCGGTTCTTAACTAAAAAGAACTAGATCGTAGACTATCTGGACACCAAAGCCTTAGCGGTCTTTAAACACAGCGTCCGAGATGAATGGCTCACCCGACACCTTGGGCAAGAAAAGACGAAGACCATGGCAGCCTTAACGGCAGTCATGACCCGCTTCTGCGTGGGTGAAGATAGCTAGTTGGCTCGTAGAAGCAACAACTCAGGTGACCCCGGCACTTCCAAGGTGCGGGACGGCAATGGTAAACCTCGCCGCAATAAAAACAAATGGCGGAAGAAACAACAACAACGACACGGGCGATACGGTAGTCAATGCCGGATTCAACGGTCCTAAGTCCGGTCAGCGGAAGAAACCTTTCAAAGGTAACAAAGATGGGCCATCCAACTTAGATAAAATCCTCGAGAGGCACTGTCAGATTCATGGCACACCCGATAAGCCTGCAAACCACACCAACATGAATTGTTGGTTTTTCAAATAGCCCGGTAAGATAAATACCGAACACAAGGGAAAAGGGCCTCCAAGCGAATACGATGACGAGCCCCGTTAGCCGAACACCAGGGATTAGAAGCAGTTTCCCCCCGAGGTGAAGACAGTGAACATGATATATGTCACTCATATCCCCAAAGGGAGCGTAAACGCGCATTGTGGGACATCTATGCCGTAGAGCCTGTCGCTCCCAAGTTTAACCCATGGTCAGCCTGTTCGATCACCTTTGATCATAGGGACCACCCAACCAGTATCCATCATGGGGGTTTGGCCGCCCTGGTTCTTGATTCAATCATTGACGGATACCACCTCACTAGAGTCCTTATGGACGGAGGAAGCAGTCTCAACTTGATCTATCAAGATACTGTCCATAAGATGGGGATTGACCCATCAAGAATCAAGCCTAGTAACACTACCTTTAAAGGTGTGATACCAGGAGTAGAGGCCCGTTGTACAGGCTCAGTTACACTGGAGGTAGTCTTCGGCTCCCCAGACAACTTTCACAGCGAAGAGCTAACCTTCGACATCGTCTCTTTCCGTAGTGGCTATCATGCACTGCTCGGACGGATTGCTTTCGCCCGCTTCAATGCAGTCCCACACTACACTTACTTGAAGCTTAAAATGCCTGGACCTCATGGCATTATTATAGTCAATGGTAACATGGAGCACTCACTCTGTACTGAAGAGCACACCGCGGCCCTTGCAGCCAAAGTGTATGGTGGCCTTATCAAACCGAACAGTTCTCCGGCTAATAAAGCCAACGATATAACCAAGCGAGTCCGGTCCACGCCTAATAGCAGTTCGGCCTCCACCGATCGCCCTACCAGGTTGCGGCTTGTGTACTGTGCGTACATAACTACACACTAAAAATACCTTCGGCGGCGCCAGAGACACATTGCCGAAAAGGTCCATTGTACGACTCGACCCTATTTGGACCGCCTATATCTTTTTTTCCTTAACTACAGGTTCCTCAAGAGCCCTACTCGCGAGATGTTTGCCACAGACAATCCCTTTTAAGGCTAGAGCTTCCCAACCATCAAGTACTCCTCTCAAAGGATTTATTACTAAGGAGAAATGGCGCAGATGTGCGGCAGGGCATCACAGAAGTTTCTTTTTTCGAACTATGATCTTTAGGCCCTGTGTTAGACTTTCCCTTATGTAAAACCTTTTTATTTTTTCTACGGCCATGTAATGTGACCGTAATAATGAACGACACCATCTATCACCGGCGTATAAATAAAGATATAAAGGAAGCAGATGATTATCACCTTAATGGTTGGGTCCTGCTATTACCTATTAATCTGTGTTTCCTACCTACATTCGACTGACATACGTGGTTCGACACGGAATTCATACCAGGGGCTGTATTCGGCCCCACAACATTCTTAAAGTCCGAACACCTATAGGGAACTCTTTGGCATCCCGAATATTGTATTATATGCATCAGCTCCGAATCATGTCTTTGGTCCATAGTTGGGTTGCCCGGCTCTTGTGTTTGCCACCTTACGTTCCGCAAGTTCGGCTAAGGTAATAAAGGGAGAACTACTGCAATTGTATTTCTGGTTCATCTGGTTAGTACCTTAGTAGAGAAAGCCGAAAGCTGACTGTCATGATAAGGGAGAGCAGGTCAGTGATCCGGTGACTTAGTGTTATACTATGAATCGTTCGCGATTTATGCCGTGTTATACGAGGGGTTGGGTTTTTGACGAGCCGTGTTGCAAAGGCGCCGTACTCCGGATTGCCGATCATGCAACAAGGGGCTAGTACTTAGCGCCACCAATGAACTCTTATGGCTAAGTGAAAGTACTAAAGCCGCATAGTCTGATTGCCTGGTTCACTCCACAAGACGCCTCCTACATCGGACCAAGACATTGGATTAAGTGCCGTCATGCGTTCCCGAACACCCCTGTAATATTTACGTGGGGGCTGAAGCCGACGACTGGTAAACTTTTGGACATATAGACGGCCAAATAGGAGGATAAACTAATCATAAAAGCATAACCATTCTTACATCATGAGTTCATTACATGGCTCTTACAAACCGGACACAATTATTCAAATATGATGTCCTTGGAGCACCGGCCCTCTACAATACGGGCTCCCTCGAGGACCTCGTCGAAGTACTTCTCCGGCCGCCGGTGCTCCTTGCCTTCAGGTGGCCCTGCGGTGGCAATCTCGATGGCCTTCATCTTCACCCACTGCACCTTGACATGGGCAAAGGCCATCCGAGCACCTTCCATGCAGGACGACCGCTTGAGGGCATCGATCCGAGGAAGTGCCTCCACCAGCCTCTTCACGAGTTCGAAGTGACTTCTAGGGACGGCCTCGGCTGGCCATAGACGAACTATTACATCCTTCATGGCTAGGCCGGCCACCCTGTGCAGCTCGGACAGCTGCTTCAGCTGGTCAGTTAGGGGCACTGGAAGTTCGGGCGCAAGGTACTACGACCAGAACAACTTCTCCGTTGAGCTCCCCCTTCGGCTTGGAAGAATGCAGAGGCATCTGCAATACTCCTCGGCATATCTACAAAAGCGCCTGGAGAGCTCCAAACTGGGGTCAGTAAAATATATCTCTTGCTAGTAAATCTACTCTGCATGATAAAGGCCTTACCAGCCGCAATCTGCCTTGCCTCTTGGATCTCCTGGCGAGCGCCCTAGGCATCAACCTAGGCTTCCTTCAGTCTCTCAAGAGCTTTGGTGAGCTCGGAGGCCTGCTCCGAACTCTTCTGCTCCAAGGACTCACACCTAGCGATGGTGTCCTTGAGTTCCTGCTCGACCTCCCCCACCCGCGCCTCATGTCGTCGGCGGGTGGTTTGATCCTCCTCTAAATGCTTGGCCGCTTTGTCCGCGTCCGCCTTGCTCACCCCGCCTCCTTCTTGGCTTCGGCGAGGGTGCTCTTGAGGGACTCGACCTCAGCTGCGCCAACTGTGAGTATTTCATAACATTTTTAGTCAGTTTACACGACTACATACAAACATCACTCTCGGGTATGGAGTACTTCCACATACCTTGGGTTTCATTAAACCGCTTGTTGATGCGGTCGAGTTCCTCGTCGGATAGCCGAAGCTTCCGATTAAGCTCGGCTATCTTTGCGGCCTAGGCAGTAGCTGCCAACATCGAAGCTTGTCCAATAATATATATGACACATTATTAACCTATTTTGATCCTCTGTCCAAATTGTCCTAATCCGAACATAGTCTCAGGGGCTACTGTCTACACATGGGTTTCACCTAACACATATATGTGTACAAAAATAAAAGCTAGTACATAATATTACATCGCTTACCTCAAAGCCTGTCAATAGGCTGTTGAAGGCTTCGGTCAGTCCTCTCTTCGTGGACCGAACCTTTTCCATGACCGCACCCATCAGGGTGCGTGTTGGAAATATGCCCTAGAGGCAATAATAAAAGTATTATTATATTTCATTGTTCATGATAATTGTCTTTTATTCATGCTATAACTGTATTATCCGGAAATCGTAATACACGTGTGAATACGTAGACCTCAATATGTCCCTAGTGAGCCTCTAGTTGACTAGCTCGTTGTGATCAACAGATAGTCATGATTTCCTGGCTATGGACATTGGATGTTGTTGATAACAGGATCACATCATTAGGAGAATGATGTGATGGACAAGACCCAATCCTAAGCATAGCACAAAGGTCGTTTAGTTCATTTGCTAGAGCTTTGCCAATGTCAAGTATCTCTTCCTTAGACCATGAGATCGTGTAACTCCCAGATACCGTAGGAGTGCCTTGGGTGTATCAAACGTCACAACGTAACTGGGTGACTATAAAGGTGCATTACAGGTATCTCCGAAAGTAGCTGTTGGGTTGACACGGATCGAGACTGGGATTTGTCACTCCGTATGACGGAGAGGTATCTCTGGGCCCACTCGGTAATGCATCATCATAATGAGCTCAAGGTGACCAAAGTGTTGGCCACGAGATCATGCATTATGGTACGAGTAAAGTGACTTGCCGGTAACGAGACTGAACAAGGTATTGGGATACCGACGATCGAGTCTCGGGCAAGTAACGTACCGATTGACAAAGGGAATTGTATACAGGGTTTGATCGAATCCTCAACATCGTGGTTCATCCGATGACAACATCGAGAAGCATGTGGGAGCCAACATGGGTATCCAGATCCCGCTGTTGGTTATTGACCGGAGAACGTCTCGGTCATGTCTACATGTCTCCCGAACCCGTAGGGTCTACACACTTAAGGTTCGATGACGCTAGGGTTATAAAGGAAGTTTGTATGTGGTTACCGAATGTTGTTCGGAGTCCCGGATGAGATCCCGGACGTCACGAGGAGTTCCGGAATGGTCCGGAGGTAAAGATTTATATATGGGAAGTCCTATTTTGGCCACCGGAAAATGTTTGGGATTTTTCGGTATTGTACCGGGAAGGTTCTAGAAGGTTCCGGAGTGGGGCCCACCTGCATGGGGGGACCCACATGAACGTGAGTAGTGGGGGAAAGGCCCCACACCCCTGGTCAAGGCGCACCAAGATCCCCCCTTAGAAGGAATAAGATCATATCCCGAAGGGATAAGATCAAGATCCCTAAAAAGGGGGGATAACAATCGGTGGGGAAGGAAATGATGGGATTTCTTTCCTCCCACCTTGGCCAACGCCCCAATGGACTTGGAGGGCAAAAAACCAGCCCCTCCACCCCTATATATAGTGGGGAGGCGCATGGGAGCTTAACACAAGCCAAGGCGCAGCCCCTCCCCTCCCCAACACCTCTCCTCCTCCGTATATGCTTGGCGAAGCCCTGTCGGAGTACTGCTGCACCAACTACACCACGCCGTCGTGCTGGCGTTGGAGCAATATTCCTCAACCTCTCCTTCCCCCTTGCTGGATCAAGAAGGAGGAGACGTCTCCCGTACCGTACGTGTGTTGAACGCGGAGGTGCTGTCCGTTCAGCACTTGGACATCGGTGATCCGAATCACGTCGAGTACGACTCCATCATCACCTTGCAAGCTTCCGCACGCGATCTACAAGTGGTATGTAGATGCAAACTCACTCCCTTGACTCGTTGCTTAGATGAACTCATAGATGGATCTTGGTGAAACCGTAGGAAAATTTTTAATTTTCTGCAACGTTGCCCAACAGTGGCATCATGAGCTAGGTCTATGCGTAGTTCTCTTTGCACGAGTAGAACACAATTTTGTTGTGGGCGTGGATTTTGTCATCTTACTTGCCTCTACTAGTCTTTTCTTGCTTCGGCGGTATTGTGGGATGAAGCGGCCCGGACAAACCTTACACGTACGCTTACGTGAGACCGGTTCCACCGACTGACATGCACTAGTTGCATAAGGTGGCTGGCGGGTGTCTGTCTCTCCCACTTTAGTTGGAGCGGATTCGATGAAAAGGGCCCTTATGAAGGGTAAATAGAAGTTGACAAAATCACGTTGTGGTTATTCGTAGGTAAGAAAACGTTCTTGCTAGAACCCAATTGCAGCCACGTAAAAGATGCAACAACAATTAGAGGACGTCTAACTTGTTTTTGCAGCGATTGATCATGTGATGTGATATGGCCAGAAGTTGTGATGAATGATGAATTGTGATGTATGAGATCATGTTCTTTGTAATAGGATTCATGACTTGCATGTCGATGAGTATGACAACCGGCAGGAGCCATAGGAGTTGTCTTTATTTTTTGTATGACCTGCGTGTCATTGAAGAACGCCATGTAACTCACTTTACTTTATTGCTAAACGCGTTAGCCATAGAAGTAGAAGTAGTCGTTGGCGTGACAACTTCATGAAGACACGATGATGGAGATCATGATGATGGAGATCATGGTGTCAAGCCGGTGACAAGATGATCATGGAGCCCCGAAGATGAAGATCAATGGAGCTATATGATATTGGCCATATCATGTCACAACTATATAATTGCATGTGATGTTTATTATGTTTATGCATCTTGTTTACTTAGGACGACGGTAGTAAATAAGATGACCCCTTACAAAAATTTCAAGAAGTGTTCTCCCCTAACTGTGCACCGTTGCTACAGTTCGTCGCTTCTAAGCACCACGTGATGATCGGGTGTGATGGATTCTTACGTTCACATACAACGGGTGTAAGACAGTTTTACACAGCGAAAACACTTAGGGTTAACTTGACGAGCCTAGCATGTGCAGACATGGCCTCGGAACACGGAGACCGAAAGGTCGAACACGAGTCGTATGGAAGATACGATCAACATGAGAATGTTTACCGACGATGACTAGTCCGTCTCACGTGATGATCGGACACGGGCTAGTCGACTCGGATCATGTAACACTTAGATGACTAGAGGGATGTCTAATCTAAGTGGGAGTTCATAATTTGATTAGAACTTTATTATCATGAACTTAGTCTAAAACCTTTGCAAATATGTCTTGTAGATCAATGGCCAACGCTAATGTCAACATGAACTTCAACGCGTTCCTAGAGAAAACCAAGCTGAAAGATGATGGCAGCAACTATACGGACTGGGTCCGGAACCTGAGGATCATCCTCATAGC
This sequence comes from Triticum dicoccoides, assembly GCF_002162155.2. Taxonomy (NCBI): domain Eukaryota; kingdom Viridiplantae; phylum Streptophyta; class Magnoliopsida; order Poales; family Poaceae; genus Triticum; species Triticum dicoccoides. The sequence goes on from NC_041389.1 coordinate 124,470,913, forward strand.
TGCCAGGAAACAATATGTCCTAGAAGGACCGCTAGGTGACGCTCCCGTCCCAGAGAACCAAGACATTATGAATGCTTGGCAGTCTCGTGCTGATGATTACTCCCTCGTTCAGTGCGGCATGCTTTACAGCTTAGAACCGGGGCTCCAAAAACGTTTTGAGCATCACGGAGCATACGAGATGTTCGAAGAGCTGAAACTAGTTTTCCAAGCTCATGCCCGGGTCGAGAGATATGATGTCTCCGACAAGTTCTACAGTTGTAAGATGGAGGAAAACAGTTCTGTCAGTGAGCACATCCTGAAGATGTCTGGGTTGCACAACCGTATGACCCAGCTGAACATTAACCTCCCAGATGAGGCGGTCATTGACAGAATCCTCCAGTCGCTCCCACCAAGCTACAAGAGCTTTGTGATGAACTACAACATGCAGGGGATGGAAAAGACCATTCCTGAAGTGTTCTCGATGCTGAAGTCAGCAGAGGCTGAAATCAAGAAAGAACATCAAGTGTTGATGGTCAATAAGACCACTAAGTTCAAGAAGGGCAAGGGTAAGAAGAACTTCAAGAAGGACGGCAAGGAGGTTGCCGCGCCTGGTAAGCCAGTTACCGGGAAGAAGTCAAAGAATGGACCCAAGCCTGAGACTGAGTGCTTTTATTGCAAGGGGAAGGGTCACTGGAAGCGGAACTGCCCCAAATACTTAGCGGATAAGAAGGTCGGCAACACCAAAGGTATATTTGATATACATGTGATTGATGTGTACCTTACCAGTACTCGTAGTAACTCCTGGGTATTTGATACCGGTGCCGTTGCTCATGTTTGTAACTCACAGCAGGAGCTGCGGAATAAACGGAGACTGGCGAAGGACGAGGTGACTATGCGCGTCGGGAATGGTTCCAGAGTCGATGTGATCGCCGTCGGCATGCTGCCTCTACATTTACCTACGGGATTAGTTTTGAACCTTAATAATTGTTATTTAGTGCCAAGTTTGAGCATGAACATTGTATCTGGATCTCGTTTAATACGAGATGGCTACTCATTTAAGTCTGAGAATAATGGTTGTTCGATTTATATGAGAGATATGTTTTATGGTCATGCTCCGATGGTCAATGGTTTATTCTTAATGAATCTCGAGCGTAATATTACACATGTTCATAGTGTAGATGCCAAAAGATGTAAAGTTGATAACGATAGTCCCACATACTTGTGGCACTGCCGCCTTGGTCACATTGGTGTCAAGCGCATGAAGAAGCTCCATGCTGATGGACTTTTGGAGTCTCTTGATTATGAATCGTTTGACACATGCGAACCATGCCTCTTGGGCAAAATGACCAAGACTCCGTTCTCCGGAACAATGGAGCGAGCAACCAACTTGTTGGAAATCATACATACCGATGTGTGCGGTCCAATGAGCGTTGAGGCTCGCGGAGGATATCGTTATGTTCTCACTCTCACTGATGACTTGAGTAGATATGGGTATGTCTACTTAATGAAACACAAGTCTGAGACCTTTGAAAAGTTCAAGGAATTTCAGAATGAGGTAGAGAATCAACGTGACCGAAAGATAAAATTCTTACGATCAGATCGTGGAGGAGAATACTTAAGTCACGAATTTGGTATACACTTAAGGAAATGTGGAATCGTTTCACAACTCACGCCGCCTGGAACACCTCAGCGAAACGGTGTGTCCGAACGTCATAATCGCACTCTATTGGATATGGTGCGGTCTATGATGTCTCTTACTGATTTACCGCTATCATTTTGGGGATACGCTCTAGAGAAAGCTACATTCACTTTAAATAGGGCACCGTCTAAATCCGTTGAGACGGCACCGTATGAATTATGGTTTGGGAAAAAACCTAAGCTGTCGTTTCTAAAAGTTTGGGGATGCGATGCTTATGTCAAGAAACTTCAACCTGAAAAGCTCGAACCCAAGTCGGAAAAATGCGTCTTCATAGGATACCCTAAGGAAACTGTCGGGTATACCTTCTACTTAAGATCCGAGGGCAAAATCTTTGTTGCCAAGAACGGATGCTTTCTGGAAAAAGAGTTTCTCTCGAAAGAAGTAAGTGGGAGGAAAGTAGAACTCGATGAAGTACTACCTCTCGAACGGGAAAGTGGTGCAGCTCAGGAAAATGTTCCTGTGATGCCCACACCAACTGAAAAGAAAACCAATGATGATGATCAAGGTACTTCGGATCAAGTTGCTACTGAACTTCGTAAGTCCACAAGGACACGTTCCGCACCAGAGTGGTACGGCAACCCCGTCCTGGAAATCATGTTGTTAGACAACGGTGAACCTTCGAACTATGAAGAAGCGATGGCGGGCCTAGATTCCAACAAATGGCTTGAAGCCATGAAATCCGAGATAGAATCCATGTATGAAAACAAAGTATGGACTTTGACAGACTTGCCCGATGATCGGCGAGCGATAGAAAACAAATGGATCTTTAAGAAGAAGACAGACGCGGATGGTAATGTCACCATCTATAAAGCTCGACTTGTCGCTAAGGGTTATCGACAGGTTCAAGGGATTGACTACGACGAGACATTCTCTCCCGTAGCGAAGCTAAAGTCCGTCAGAATCATGTTAGCAATTGCCGCATACTATGATTATGAGATATGGCAGATGGACGTCAAAACAGCATTCCTTAACGGGCATCTTTAGGAAGAACTGTATATGATGCAGCCAGAAGGTTTTGTCGATCCTAAGAACGCTAACAAAGTATGCAAGCTCCAGCGATCCATTTATGGGCTGGTGCAAGCATCTCGGAGTTGGAATATTCGCTTTGATGAGATGATCAAAGCGTTTGGGTTTATGCAGACTTATGGAGAAGCCTGCGTTTACAAGAAAGTGAGTGGGAGCTCTATAGCATTTCTCATATTATATGTAGATGACATACTCTTGATGGGAAATAATATAGAATTTCTGGACAGCATTAAGGCCTACTTGAATAAGTGTTTTTCAATGAAGGACCTTGGAGAAGCTGCTTACATATTAGGCATCAAGATCTATAGAGATAGATCGAGACGCCTCATAGGTCTTTCACAAAGCACATACCTTGATAAGATTTTGAAGAGGTTCAAAATGGATCAGTCCAAGAAGGGGTTCTTGCCTATGTTACAAGGTGTGAGATTGAGCTCAGCTCAGTCACCGACCACGGCAAAAGATAAAGAAGAGATGAGTGTCATCCCCTATGCTTCAGCCATAGGATCTATTATGTATGCCATGCTGTGTACCAGACCTGATGTAAACCTTGCCGTGAGTTTGGTAGCTAGATACCAAAGTAATCCCGGCAAGGAACACTGGACAGCAGTCAAGAATATCCTGAAGTACCTGAAAAGGACAAAGGACATGTTTCTCGTTTATGGAGGAGACGAAGAGCTTGTCGTAAAGGGTTACGTCGACGCTAGCTTCGACTCAGATCCGGATGACTCTAAGTCACAAACCGGATACGTGTATATGTTGAATGGTGGAGCAATAAGCTGGTGCAGCTGCAAGCAGAGCGTCGTGGCGGGATCTACGTGTGAAGCGGAGTACATGGCAGCCTCGGAGGCAGCGCATGAAGCGATTTTGGTGAAGGAGTTCATCACCGACCTAGGAGTCATACCCAATGCGTCGGGGCCAATCAAACTCTTCTGTGACAACACTGGAGCTATTGCCCTTGCCAAGGAGCCCAGGTTTCACAAGAAGACCAGGCACATCAAGCGTCGTTTCAACTCCATCCGTGAAAATGTTCAAGATGGAGACATAGAAATTTGCAAAGTACATACGGATTTGAATGTCGCAGATCCGTTGACTAAACCTCTCTCGCGAGCTAAACATGATCAACACCAGAACTCTATGGTGTTCGATTCATCACAATGTAACTAGATTGGTGACTCTAGTGCAAGTGGGAGACTGTTGGAAATATGCCCTAGAGGCAATAATAAAAGTATTATTATATTTCATTGTTCATGATAATTGTCTTTTATTCATGCTATAACTGTATTATCCGGAAATCGTAATACACGTGTGAATACATAGACCTCAATATGTCCCTAGTGAGCCTCTAGTTGACTAGCTCGTTGTGATCAACAGATAGTCATGATTTCCTGGCTATGGACATTGGATGTCATTGATAATGGGATCACATCATTAGGAGAATGATGTGATGGACAAGACCCAATCCTAAGCATAGCACAAAGGTCGTTTAGTTCGTTTGCTAGAGCTTTGCCAATGTCAAATATCTCTTCCTTAGACCATGAGATCGTGTAACTCCCAGATACCGTAGGAGTGCCTTGGGTGTATCAAACGTCACAACGTAACTGGGTGACTATAAAGGTGCATTACAGGTATCTCCGAAAGTAGCTGTTGGGTTGACACGGATCGAGACTGGGATTTGTCACTCCGTATGACGGAGAGGTATCTCTGGCCCCACTCGGTAATGCATCATCATAATGAGCTCAAGGTGACCAAAGTGTTGGCCACGAGATCATGCATTACGGTACGAGTAAAGTGACCTGCCGGTAACGAGACTGAACAAGGTATTGGGATACCGACGATCGAGTCTCGGGCAAGTAACGTACCGATTGACAAAGGGAATTGTATACATGGTTTGATCAAATCCTCGACATCGTGGTTCATCTGATGACAACATCGAGAAGCATGTGGGAGCCAACATGGGTATCCAGATCCCGCTGTTGGTTATTGACCGGAGAACGTCTCGGTCATGTCTACATGTCTCCCGAACCCGTAGGGTCTACACACTTAAGGTTCGATGACGCTAGGGTTATAAAGGAAGTTTGTATGTGGTTACCGAATGTTGTTCGGAGTCCTGGATGAGATCCCGGACGTCACGAGGAGTTCCGGAATGGTCCGGAGGTAAAGATTTATATATGGGAAGTCCTATTTTGGCCACCGGAAAATGTTCGGGATTTTTCGGTATTGTACCGGGAAGGTTCTAGAAGGTTCCGGAGTGGGGCCCACCTACATGGGGGGACCCACATGAACGTGAGTAGTGGGGTAAAGGCCCCACACCCCTGGTCAAGGCGCACCAAGATCCCCCCTTAGAAGGAATAAGATCATATCCCGAAGGGATAAGATCAAGATCCCTAAAAAGGGGGGATAACAATCGGTGGGGAAGGAAATGATGGGATTTCTTTCCTCCCACCTTGGCCAACGCCCCAATGGACTTGGAGGGCAAGAAACCAGCCCCTCCACCCCTATATATAGTGGGGAGGCGCATGGGAGCTTAACACAAGCCAAGGCGCAGCCCCTCCCCTCCCCAACACCTCTCCTCCTCCGTATATGCTTGGCGAAGCCCTGTCGGAGTACTACTGCACCAACTACACCACGCCGTCGTGCTGCCGTTGGAGCAATCTTCCTCAACCTCTCCTTCCCCCTTGCTGGATCAAGAAGGAGGAGACGTCTCCCGTACCGTACGTGTGTTGAACGCGGAGGTGCTGTCCGTTCAGCACTTGGACATCGGTGATCCGAATCACGTCGAGTACGACTCCATCATCACCTTGCAAGCTTCCGCACGCGATCTACAAGTGGTATGTAGATGCAAACTCACTCCCTTGACTCGTTGCTTAGATGAACTCATAGATGGATCTTGGTGAAACCGTAGGAAAATTTTTAATTTTCTGCAACGTTCCCCAACAGTGCGGTGTTCCTCCGTAATGGAGGCACGCCACAGTGCTTCCTGCATAGCATCAGCGGCCTCCGGATTGGCAGAGGCCGCCGATGGAGCTCCTGCTCCTCCCCCTCTTTCGAAGGAGGATGTTGGTCCGAACCCGAAGCCGTACTAGTCTCCGGGACGGTGTCCGACGAGGGCCCGGATGGTTGAGCCCCCCTACCCTTGATGGTCATGGGGGTTGCCGTGCCCTGCTCTACAGCGTCTGAGGCATTGTCCTCGGGCGCCTTCTGGACGGTCTTGTCCGCCCCTCCCCGGCCAGGAGATGGCCTTTGGGATGACACCTCGGTGTCCTCCACGGCAGGGGGAGAGAGGGCGCGGGACGGGCTGTCACTTTCCGCCTCTCTAGGGGCTAGAGAGTTCCCCTTCGAAGAAGAGGGGATCGGGATCTCGCACGGAGGGCTGAAAAGCATCAAAAGATTGGGCATTATAGAGGCAGATTAAAGCGATAATTGAAGCAAGCAAGTTTCTGACACTTATGTTTTGGCAAGGGGCTTCTCCCTTTGGACCCTCTCTGGGCTGTGTTCGGACTCTGAGTCTGAACTATCCGAGAGGACCACCCTCCCCTTCTTTGGTGTCGCCCCCTCTAGGTTCTCGGAGGCTGTCCTCTTTCCGCTCCTCGTCTTGAGGGGGGAGTCGCTCTCCACTTCCTCTTCCTCCTCCTCCTCCTCCTCCTCCTCTTCGTCCTCATCTTCCTCGTGGGAGGAGATGGGCTCGGTCTCTCCGGACACAGCTTCCGGAGGGACTTTGCGGCGGGGCCCGTCCTTGGGCCCCTTGCTCTTCTTCTTGGCCTTCTTCTCCAGCGGCTCATAGGGCGCTGGGACCAGCATCTCCTCCAGCTGAGGAGTGAATGGGTTTTCAAGGAGCGGAGCCAGACTCTTGATCCGCTCCGCCTTCTTGGTCCAGCCCTGTAATAGAGGATGGGTTGATAAATTTGGCATAGATCGTATATATATACTATATATATATATACTAGATATATCTTCGAAAATATCGAATACTTACTAGAGAGGTCGGATTCGTGGCGTTGAGGCCGATGTCTTCAGTCTCCATGGGCCAGCTGCTCTTCTGCGCCTTGAAAAGTAGCTTCCACATTCCCTCGTGCGTGGTGCCGAGGAAGTGTTGTAGCGTCCGCGGCTCCTCCGGCTTGAATTCCCACATGGGGGAAGCGCGGCGCTGGCAGGGGAGAATGTGGTGGAAGAGCATGATCTGGACCATGTTGGTTAGACCAATGTTCTTCCCCAGCATGTTGGTGATGCGCATTTGCAGCGCTTGCACCTCTGTCTGGGACCCCCAGTCGAGGCCCTTCGCATTCCAGGAGCTGAGCCTCATGGGGGGTCCGGATCTGAACTTCGAAATGGCCGCCCACTTAGTGCGGCGCGGCTCGGTGATGTAGAACCATTCCTATTGCCAGATCTTCACGGTCTCCACAAAGGCCTCCTTGGGCCATGTGGTGTTCGGCAACTTGCTAATCATAGCTCCGCTGTAGTCTGCATGCTGCCCGTCGACCACCTTCGGCTTCACGTTAAAAACCTTGAGCCATAGGCCGAAGTGTGGGTGGACGTGGAGGAGAGCCTCACACACGATGATGAACGCCGAGATGTGGAGGAAAGAGTTCGGGGCTAGATCGTGGAAATCTAGCCCGTAGTAGTACATGAGTCCACGAACGAATGGGTGGAGTGGAAAACCTAGCCCTCTGATGAGGTGGGGAAGGAAGACGATCCGTTCGCCGGGCTCTGGAGTGGGAATGGTTTAACCTTTGGGGGGAAGCCCATGCTTGATGTCGGCGGCGAGATACCCCGCACTCCAGAGATCTTTTATCTCCTTTTCCGTCACGGAGGAAGCCTCCCACTTGCCTTTGGAGCCAGCTCCAGACATGGTCGGAGAAGGTGGTGGCGGTGGTGAGGAAGACGGAGACTTTGCGGGCGTAGAGAGCTTGGGAGATTGGGAGGCTGAGAAGATGCGAAGCCGTGGGGGAGAAAGTAAAGATCTATTGCCCTCTTATAGGCAGCAAAAATGCCAACCGCCCCCACTAGTGCCTTGAATATGGCCTATTCCCAATGAAGGCGTGCACCGCAAACGGTTGGATTACCCAGATATCATTGATGTGCAATCCCGTATTAAGTGGACACAATCCCTGTTTTGACAGACGTGCCAATAAGGCATGGCCTCGAAACGCAAAACACGTGGTGTAAAAATGGTTCAAAATGCCGAAGGGTCAAGTCTGACGCTTCATCAAAAAAGTTGTCAGTGAAAGTCACTGTTCTCATTTTTTATATATCCTGCCTTCGCGGCTAAGGGTTGTGCTCATTATGAAAAGATGGATATAATTCTTTTTACAGAGGAAAGTCAATGAGTATTCTTCAAGGAACCCACCTTGCAATGCCGAAGACAATCTGAACGCCGAATATATCATCATTGAAGACTGGTTGAGGGGCTACTGTGGAAGTCCTGCACTAGGGGGTCCTCGGGCGTCCGGTCTATTGATGTGGGCTAGACTGATGGGCCATCAAGATACAAGACAGAAGATTATCCCTCATGTTCGGTGGGGACTCCTGTATGCGTGGATGGCAAGTATAGGTGTCCGGATATGTTATTCCTTTCTGTAAAATCGATTTTGTACAACCCTAAGCCCCTCCAGTGTCTATATAAACCGGAGGGTAGATCGGAGGCAGGATCACAACATTTCTAGGCTAGCTACTCTAGGTTTAGCCGAATCAATCTCGAGGTAGATCAACTCTTGTAACCCCTATACCCTCGAATATAATCAAGTAGGAGTAGGGTTTTACCTGCATTAAGATGCCCGAACCTGGGTAAACACTGTGTCCTTTGTCCATAGTTACCATTGGTCCTCAGAAGTACAGCTTGGGCCCCCCTACCAGAGATCTGCCGGTTTTGACACCGACATGCGATAATAGGGATGCCCAGTCTCGAAATGAAAAAGAAATTTACTTTATGTTGTCAAATAATAAATTCCTTGGAAAGTGTTGGTATGGAAGGCACCCGTGGATACGGCTAGCCATGGATTGTGAAAGAATGGTGGAAAAAGGAATACAATTTCTTTTCTGTTTGGGAACCGCCTATGATATATCTATCATGGAAAGTGTTGGAAATTACTTGGTTGTTTTCATTGACGGGAAAAGTATGCCTCTAAAAAAATTTATCTCTCGATTTAAGCTTTGAGCTCTGGCACCTCTACATATCCCTACTTCCCTCTGCGAAGGGCCAATCTATTTACTCTATGTAACGTTTATTTTTATTTTGAGTCTCCATCTTCTTTTATAAAGCAACAACTAAGGGGCACTATGATCATACTTGAGCATTGGATGTAGCTAATATGCGAGTGTGTTTCGTGAATGGATCAATGATTGAGCATGATGGGCTAGGGATAACTTTCTTTAGTCTCGATATTTTGAAAGACATGGTTGCTTGTTGATATGCTTGAGTATTGAAATCTTCATGTCAAAACTAAACTATTGCTTTGAACCATATAAAAGTACAAATGTCCATGCTACAAAAGAAAAGAATATGTGATGAACATGTTAGGCAGCATTCCACATCCAAAAATTTGTTTTTATCATTTACCTACTCGACGACGAGCAGAAATTAAGCTTGGGGATGATGAAACGTCTCCAATGTATCTATAATTTTTGCTTGTTTCATGCTGTTATATTATCATTCTTGGATGTTTTATAATCATTTTATAGCAACTTTATATAATTTTTTGGGACTAACCCTATTGACATAGTGCCCAGTGCCAGCTGTTGTTTTTTACTTCACAGAATATCAGTACCAAATAGAGTCCAAACGTAGCAAAAGTTTTTGGAGATTTTTTTGGACCAGAAGACACAAGATGGGCCAAAGAAGTACCAGAGGGGAGGCCCGAGGTGGGCACAAGCCACCATGGCATGCCCAAGAGCCCAGGCGCGCCCAGGGGGTGTGCTCCCCCTGGTGATCTTCCGCGCCGCCTCTTCGCTCTATAAATACCCAAATATGCTAGAAACCCTAGGGGAGTCGACCTAAAACAATTCCAGCCACCATGAGTTCTAGAACCACGAGATCCAATCTAGACACCATCACGGAGGGGTTCGTCACCCTCATTGGTGCCTCTCCGATGATGCGTGAGTAGTTCATCAAAGACCTACGGGTCTGTAGGCAGTAGCTAGATGGCTTCTTGTCTCTTTTTGATTCTCAATACAATAGTCTCTTGGAGATCTATTTGATGTAACTCTTTTTGCGGTGTGTTTGTTGGGATCCGATGAACTTTGAGTTTATGATCAGATCTATATCCATGAAAGTTATTTGAGTCTTATTTGATCTCTTATATGCATGATTACTTATAGCCTCATATTTCTTCTTCGAAACTTTGGTTTAGTTAGGCCAACTAGATCGATTTTTCTTGCCATGGGAAGAGGTCCTTTGTGATGGGTTCGATCGTGCGGTCTTCTTTCCCAGTGACAGAAGGGGCAGCAAGACACACATGTATCCTTGCTATTAAGGATAGCAAGATGAGGACTATTCCTACATGAATAGATCTCGTCTACATCATGTCATCGTTCTTATTGTGTTACTCCGTTTCTCCCTGAACTTAATACACTAGATGCATGTTGCATAGTAGTCGATGTTTGGAGTAATGTAGTAGATGCAGGCAGGAGTCGATCTACTAATCTTGGACGTGATGCCTATATAATGATCATTGCCTGGATGTCGTCATAATTATCCAATATTCTATAAATTGCCCAACAGTAATTTGTTTACCCACCATGTGCTATTTCTTGAGAGAAGCCACTAGTGAAACCTACGGCCCACGAGTCTATTTTCCCATCATATATTTTCAGATCTACATTGGTATTTGCCTTTTTCTTTATTTGCATGTTTTATTTTTGGATCTATTATTTCAAAAACCCAAAAATATATTGCTACACTTTTTTATTACTTATTTCATTTCATGTTTTATCGAGGTCTATTTGTCCAATCTATCACAATTTTTATCACATCAACTTGACAATATGTGGCGTTGTTACCCGTAGAGGGATTGACAACCCCTCATAAGCGTCGGGTTACAAGTATTTGTTCTTTGTGTGCAGGTACCATTTACATAGTCTTGCTTGGTTCTCCTACTGGATTGATACCTTGGTTTCATAACCGAGCGAAATACCTACCATAGTTGCACTGCATCATCCCTTCCTCTTTGGGGAAATACTGACGCAGTTTCAAGCAGCATCATGGTATACCCAATAGTTTCTTTAGCGTATCCTATGAAGACACACTTCTCTGCTTTGGGTTCGAGCTTATCAGGATGAAGCCTTTTGACATAAGCGTCGCATCCCCAAACTATAAGAAACGACATCTTAGGTTTCTTGCCAAACCATAGTTCATACGGTGTCATCTCAACGGATTTAGACGATGCCCTATTTAACGTGAATGTGGTTGTCTATAATGCATAACTCCAAAATGCTAGCGACAACTCGGTAAGAGACATCATAGAACCCACCATATCTAATAAAGTACGGTTATGACGTTCAGACAGACCATTACGCTGTGGTGTTCCAGGTGGCATGAGTTGTGAAACAATTCCACATTGTCTTAAATGAAGGTCAAACTCGTAAATCAAATATTCATCTTCGTGATCAGATCATAGAAACTTTATTTTCTTGTTACGATGATTCTCCACTTCATTCTGAAATTCTTTGAACTTTTCAAATGTTTCAGACTTGTGTTTCATCAGTTAGATATACCCATACCTACTCAAATAATCTGTGAAGGTTAGAAAATAACGATACCCGCAGCATGCTTCAACACTCATCGGACCGCATACATTAATATGTATTATTTCCAGTAAGTCATTAGCTCTCTCCATTGTTTTGGAGAACGTAGTTTTAGTCATCTTACCCATGAGGCATGGTTCGCAAGTATCAAATGATTCATAATCAAGTGATTCCAAAAGTCCATCCGCATGGAGTTTCTTCATGTGTTTTGATTAAAATGGCAGTGCCACAAGTATGTTGCACTATCAATATCAAGTTTGCATCTTTTGGCATCAATATTATGAATATGTGTATTACTACGATTGAGATTCAACAAGAATAGACCCTTTATAAAGGGTGCATGACCATAAAAGATGTTACTCATATAAATAGAACAACCATTATTCTCTGACTTAAATGAATAACTGTCTCGCCATAAACAAGACCCGAATATAATGTTCATGCTCAATGCTGGCACCAAATAACAGTTATTGAGGTCTAAAACTAATCTCGAAGGTAGATGTAGAGGTAGCGTGCCGACGGCGGTCACATCCACCTTGGAACCATTTCCGACGCGCATCATCACCTCATCCTTAGCCAATCTTTGCTTGTTCCACAACTCCTGCTTTGAGTTACAAATATGAGCAACAGAACCAATACCAAATACCCAGGTGCCACTACGAGCATTAGTAAGGAACACATCAATAACATGTATACCAAATAAATCTTTGTTCACTTTGCCATCCTTCTTATCTGCCAAGTACTTGGGGCAGTTCCGCTTCTAGTGACCATTTCCGTTGCAATAGAAGCACTCAGTTTTTGGCTTGGGTCCAGCTTTGGGCTTCTTCCCGGGAGCGGCAACTTGCTTGCTGGTCTTCTTGAAGTTCCCTTTCTTTCCCTTGCACTTTTTCTTGAAACTGGTGGTCTTGTTAACCATCAACACTTGATGCTCTTTCTTGATTTCTACCTCCGTTGATTTCAGCATTGCGAAGAGCTCGAGAATTTATTTCGTCATCCATTGCATATTATAGTTCATCACGAAGCCTTTGTAGCTTGGTGGCAGTGACTGAAAAACTCTATCAATAACACTCCCAACTGGAAGGTCAATTCCTAGATGAGTCAAGTGGTTATGGTACCCAGACATTCTGAGTATTTGTTCACTGACAGAACTGTTATCCTCCATCTTACAGCTAAAGAACTTGTTGGAGACTTTATATCTCTCAACCCGGCCATTAGCTTGAAATATCAACTTCAGCTCTTGGAACATCTCATATGCTCTGTGGTGTTCAAAATGTTTTGAAGTCCCGATTCCAAGACGTAAAGCATGGCACAATGAACTATTGAGTAGTCATCACATCGAGCCTGCCATACATTCATAACGTATGCATCAGCTCCTGCAGCAGGTCTGTTACCTAGTTGTGCATCAAGGACATAATTCTTCTGTGCAGCAATGAGGATAATCCTCAAGTTACGGACCCAGTCCATGTAGTTGCTACCATCATCTTTCAACTTAGATTTCTCTAGGAACACACTAAAATTCAAGGGAACGGTAGCACGAGCCATTGATCTACAACATAGATTTGCAACGACTATTAGGACTGAGTTCATGATAAATTTTAGTTCAAATAATCAAATTAATAATGAACTCCCACTTAAATCAACATCCCTCAAGTTGTCTAAGTGATACATGATCCAAATCAACTAACCCATGTCCGATCATCACGTGAGATGGGGTAGTCTTCAATGGTGAACATCTCCATGTTGATCATATCTACCATATGACTCATGTTCGACCTTTCAATCTCCAGTGTTCTGAGACCATGTATATACATGCTAGGCTCGTCAAGTTTAACCCAAGTATTATGCATGTGCAAAACTGGCCTACACCCGTTGTATGTGTACGTAAAGTCTATCACACCAGTATCATCACGAGGTGGTTCGAAATGACGAAATTTAGCAACAGTGCATACTCGGGGAGAACACTTATATCTTGAAATTAAGTGAAGGGATCATCTTATAATGTTACTGCCGTTCTAAGAAAAATAATATGCATAAAGGATAAACATCACATGCAATAAAATATGTGACATGATATGGCCATCACCATCTTGTGCTTTTGATCTCCATCTCCAAAGCAATGGCATGATCTCCATCATCACCGGTGCGACACCTTGATCTCCATCATTGTGTCGGGGTCGTCTCGCCAACTATTGCTTCTACAACTATTGCTAATGCATATCGATAAAGTAAAGCAATTACATGGCGCTTAGTGATTGACACGCAGGTCATACAATAATTAATGACAACCCTAAGGCTCCTGGCGGTTGTCATACTCATCGACATGCAAGTCGTGAATGAAGGAAATATGCCCTAGAGGCAATAATAAAGTTATTATTTTATATTTCCTTATATCATGATAAATTTTTATTATTCATGCTAGAATTGTATTAATCAGAAACTTAATACATGTGTGGATACATAGACAAAATGCTGTGTCCCTAGGAAGCCTCTACTAGACTAGCTCGTTGATCAAAGATGGTTAAGTTTCCTAACCATAGACATGTGTTGTCATTTGATAAACGGGATCACATCATTAGGAGAATGATGTGATGGACAAGACCCACTCATTATCTTAGCATTATGATCATTCAGTTTTATTGCTATTGCTTTCTTCATGTCAAATACATATTCCTCCGATTATGCAACTCCCGGATACCGGAGGAATGCCTTATGTGCTATCAAATGTCACAATGTAACTGGGTGATTATAAATATGCTCTACAAATATCTCTGAAGGTGTTTGTTGGGTTGGCATAGATCGAGATTAGGATTTGTCACTCCGAGTATTGGAGAGGTATCTCTGGGCCCTCTCGGTAATACACATCATAAGAAGCCTTGCAAGCAAAGTAACTAATGAGTTAGTTGCAGGATGATGTATTACGGAACGAGTAAAGAGACTTGCCGGTAACAAAATTTAACTAGGTATGAAGATACCGATGATCGAATCTCGGGCAAGTAACATACCGATGGACAAAGGGAATAACGTATGTTGTCATAACAGTTCGACTGATAAATATCTTCGTAGAATATGTGGGAGCCAATATGAGCATCTAGGTTCTGCTATTGGTTATTGACCGGAGAGGTGTCTCAGTCATGTCTACATAGTTCTCGAACCCGTAGGGTCCGCACGCTTAACGTTCGATGACGATATTGTATTATATGAGTTATGTGATTTGGTGACTGGATGTTGTTCGGAGTCCGAGATGAGATCACGGACATGACGAGGAGTCTCCAAATGGTCGAGAGGTAAAGATTGATATATAGGATGATAGCATTCGGATACCAGAAGTGTTCCGGAGGGTATCAGGTATTTAGCGGGTCACCGGAAGGTGTTTCGGGTACCCTCGGCAATCCTATGGGCCATATGGGCCTTGTGAAGGAACACACCAGACCACAAGGGGAAGGTGCACCCTATAAGGCTATAGGAGGAGGAGAAGGAAAGGGGGGAAGGGCAAGGAAAGTGTGGATTAGGATTCCCACATCCTTCCCTCCCCTCCCCTCTTTCCTTCCCCTTCATTCATACATGGAAGGGGAGGGGGGGGGGGCGCAGGGTAATGCAGGGCCCCTAGGGGGCGGTGGCCAACCCTAGGACGCCCCAAGGCTGCCTCTCTCCCCCTCCCACCTATATACGTGGGGAGGAGCGCCTAGAACACAGACCAACGATTGTTAGCCGTGTGCGGCGCCCCCACCATAGTTTACGCCTCCGGTCATATTCACGTAGTGCTTAGGCGAAGCCCTGCGTGGATAACTTCACCATCACTGTCACCATGCCGTCGTGCTGATGAAACTCATCTACTTCCTCGACACTCTGCTAGATCAAGAATTCGAGGGATGTCATCGAGCTGAATGTGTGCAGAATTCGGAGGTGCCGTACGTTCGGTACTGGATCGGTCGGAACGAGAAGAAGTCCGACTACATCAACCGCGTTGGCAAACGCTTCCGCTTTCGGTCTACGAGGGTACGTGGACACACTCTTTCCCTCTCGTTGCTATGCATCTTCTAGATAGATCTTGCGTGAGCGTAAGATTTTTTTTGAAATTGCATGCTACATTTCCCAGCAGTGGCATCAGATCTAGGTGTATGCGTAGATGATATGCACGAGTAGAACACAAAGAGTTGTGGGCGGTGATCGTCATACTGCTTACCACCAATGTCTTATTTTGATTTTGTGGTATTGTTGGATGAAGTGGCCTGGACCAACCTTACATGACCACATTCATGAGACCGGTTCCACCGACACACATGCAACTAGTTTTGCATAAAGGTGGCTGGCGGGTGTCTGTTTCTCCTACATTAGTTGAATCAAATTTGACTGCAGCCGGTCGTTGTTGAAGGTTAAAACATCAAACTTGATAAATCACCATTGTGGTTTTGTGCCGTAGGTAAGAACGGTTCTTGCTAGAAGCCCGTAGCAGCCACGTAAAACTTGCAACAACAAAGTAGAGGACATCTTACTTGTTTTTGCAGGGCATGTTGTGATGTGATATGGTCAAGACATGATTTGATATATGTTGTTGTATGAGATGATCATGTTTTGTAGAAGTTATCGGCAACTGGCAGGAGCCTTATGGTTGTCGCTTTATTGTATGAAATGCAAATGCCATGTAATTACTTTACTTTATCACTAAGCGGTAGCGATAGTTGTAGAAGCAATAGTTGGCGAGACGACCACGACGCTATGGTGGAGATCAAGGTGTTGAGCTGGTGACGATGTAGATCATGATTATGCTTTGGAGATGGAGATCAAAAGCACAAGATGATGATGGCCATATCATGTCACATATTTTGATTGCATGTGATGTTTATCTTTTATGCATCTTATTTTGCTTAGTACGATAGTAGCATTATAAAATGATCCCGTAACTAAAATTTCAAGGTATAAGTGTTCTCCCTGAGTATGCACCGTTGCGACAGTTCTTCGTGCTGAGACACCACGTGATGATCGGGTGTGATAGGCTCTACGTTCACATACAATGGGTGCAAGCCTGTTTTGCACATGCGGAATACTCGGGTTAAACTTGACGAGCCTAGCATGTACAGACATGGCCTCAGAACACTGGAGACCGCAAGGTCGAACGTGAATCATAGATATGGTCACCATTGATGACTACTCCATCTCACGTGATGATCGGACATGGTTTAGTTGATTTGGATCAGGTATCATTTAGATGACTTGAGGGATGTCAATCTAAGTGGGAGTTCTTAAGTAATATGATTAATTGAACTTAATTTATCATGAACTTAGTCCGGATAGTATTTGCAAATTATGTTGTAGATCTATAGCTCACATTGTAGCTCCCCTATGTTTTTTGATATGTTCCTAGAGAAAACTAAGTTGAAAGATGATAGCAGCAATGATGCGGACTGGGTCCATGATCTGAGGATTATACTCACTGCTGCACAAAAGAATTATGTCCTCAATGCACCTCTAGGTGAGAGACCTATTGCAGGAGCAGATGTAGATGTTATGAGCGTTTGGCAAGCTCAGTATGATGACTACTTGATATTTTAGTGCGCCATGCTTTACGGCTTAAAATCGGGGCTGCAAAGACGTTTTGAACGCCATAGAGCATATGAGATGTTCCAAGAGCTGAAATTGGTATTTCAGACTCATGCCCGTGTCGAGAGGTATGAGACCTCTGACAAGTACTTTGCCTACAAGATGGAGGAGAATAGCTCAGCCAGTGAGCATGTGCTCAAAATGTCTGGGTACTACAACCGCTTGAATCAAGTGGGAGTTAATCTTCCAGATAAGATAGTGATTGACAGAGTTCTCTAGTCACTATCACCAAGCTACTAGAACTTTGTGATGAACTATAATATGCAAGGGATGACGAAAATGATTCCCGAGCTCTTCGCGATGCTGAAATCAGCGAAGGTGGAAATCAAGAAAGAGCATCAAGTGTTGATGGTTAAGCAGACCACTAGTTTCAAGAAAAAGGGTACGGGAAATAAAGGGAACTTCAAGAGTAATGGCAAGTAAGTTTCCGCTCCCATTAAGAAGCCCAAAATTATACCTAAGCCTGAAACTGAGTGCTTCTACTGCAAAGGGAATGGTCACTAGAAGCGGACTACCCCAAATACTTGGCAGATAAGAAGGATGGCAAAGTGAACAAAGGTATATTTGATATACATGTTATTGATGTGTACTTTACTAGTGTTCATAGTAACCCTTGGGTATTTGATACTAGTTCAGTTGCTAAGATTAGTAACTCGAAAGAGGAGTTGCAAAATGAATAGAGACTAGTTAAGGGTGAGGTGACGATGAGTGTTGGAATTGATTCCAAGGTTGATATGATCAACATCGCACACTCCCTCTACCTTTGGGATTAGTGTTGAACCTAGATAAATGTTATTTGGTGTTTGCGTTGAGCATGAATATGATTAGATCATGATTATTGCAATACGGTTATTCATTTAAGATAGAGAATAATTGTTATTCTGTTTACATGAATAAAACCTTCTATGGTCATACACCCAATGTTAATGGTTTATTGAATCTCGATCATAGTGATACACATGCATATTCATAATATTGATTCCAAAAGATGCAAAGTTGATAATGATAGTGCAACATATTTGTGGCACTGCCGTTTAGGTCATAGTGGTGTAAAGCACATGAAGAAACTCCATGTAGATCGGCTTTTGGAATCACTTGATTATGAATCATTTGATACTTGCGAACCATGCCTCATGGTAAGATGACTAAAATTCTGTTCTCCGGAACAATGGAGCGAGCCAATGACTTATTGGAAATAATACATATCGATGTATGCGGTCCAATGACTGTTGAGGCACGCGGCGGGTATCGTTATTTTCTGACCTTCATAGATGATTTGAGCAGATATGGGTATATCCACTTAATGAAACACAAGTCTAAAACATTTGAAAAGTTCAAGGAATTTCAGAGTGAAGTGGACAATCATCATAACTAGAAAATAAAGTTTCTACATTTTGATCGGAGAGGTGAATATTTGAGTTATGAGTTTGGCCTTCATTAAAATAAATGTGGAATAGTTTCACAACTCACGCCACCTAGAACACCACATCATAATGGTGTGTCTGAACGTCATAACCGTACTTCATTAGATATGGTGCGATCTATGATGTCTCTTACCGATTTACCACTATTGTTTTTGGGTTATGCATTAGAGACAACCGCATTCACGTTAAATAGGGCACCATCTAAATTTGTTGAGACGACACCGTACCGCTTCATCCCATAATACCACCGAATAAAAATAAGACATAGGTGGTAAGAAACATGAACATCACCGCCCACAACTCCTTTGTGTTCTACTTGTGCATATCATGTACACATTGACCTGGCTCATGATGCCACTGTTGGGAAATATTGCATGGAAAACAATACATTTCTACGCACAAACAAGATCTATCCATGGAGATGCATAGCTATGAGAGAGGGAGAGCATCTACATACCCTTGTAGATCGCTAAGCGGAAGTGTTTATCAACGCGGTTGATGTAGTCGTACACCTTCACAATCCATTCCGATCAAGCACCGAACGTACGACACCTCCGCATTCAGCACACGTTCAGCTTGATGGCGCCCTCGCCTTCTTGATCCAGCAAGAGGGGCGAAGTAGTAGATGAGTTCTGGCAGCACGACGGCATGGTGATGGTGGTGGTGAAACTATTTCTGTAGGGCTTCGCCAAGCATAACGGATTTAGAGCGGAGGATGAACTAGAGGGAGAGGGGGCGCCGACACACGGCTTGGTGAATAGTGGCGGTGCCCCCTCCCCTCCTCTCATATATATAGGTGGAGGGGGAGGGGAGGCAGCCTAGGGTGCGCCCCAAAGGGGCCCGGCGGTTGACTAAGTGCCTGCCTAGGCGCGCCCCTCCCTTTGCTTCCTAAGGCGTGGAGGAGAAGGAAGGAGGGGGGTCGGCGGCTGCCCTAGGGCGCCTGCCTTATGCGCGCCCCCTTTCCTTTCTTAGCGCATGGAAGAGAAGGCAAGAGGGGGCCGGCCCTCTTCCTTCCTTCCCTAGGGCCGGCGTCCATGAGGTGGGGTGTGCCAACCCCTTTGTGGGCTGGTGTGCTCCCCTTGTTGGCCCATTTGGCCCAATAACTCCTCGTATCCTTCCAGAACCCCTTTCAGTGATCCGATAATTATCCTTGTATTCCGGAACCCTTCTGGAGACCGAATACTATCATCCTATATATCAATCTTTACCCTCGGGCCATTCTGGAGCTCCTCGTCATGTCCATGATCTCATCCGAGACTCCGAACAACATTCGATCACCAACATACATAACTCATATAGTATTATATTGTTAACGAACGTTAAGCGTGTGGACCCTACGGGTTCGAGAATGATGTAGACATGACCGAGACGCTTCTCCGGTTAATAACCAATAGCGGGACCTGGATGCCCATATTGATTCCTACATATTCTACGAAGATCTTTATCGGTTGAACCTTTATGACAACATACGTAGTTCCCTTTGTCTGTCGGTATGTTACTTGCCCGAGATTCGATCGTCGGTATCTCCATACTTAATTCAATCTCATTACTGACAAGTCTCTTTACTCGTTCCATAATACATCATCTTGTAACTAACTCCTTAGTCACTTTGCTTGCAAGCTTCTTGTGATACTGTATTACCGAGAGGGCCCAAAGATACCTTTCCGTCATACGTAATGACAAATCCCAATCTCGATCCATGCCAACTCAACGGTCACTTTTGGAGATACCTATAGAGCACCTTTGTGATCACCCAGTTATGAAGTGATGTTTCATACACACAAGGTATTCCTCTGGAGTCCGGGATTTGCATGATCCCATGGTCGAAGGAACATGTATTTGACATTAAGAAAGTAGTAGCAATAAACTGAACGATCATATGCTATGCTAATAGATGGGTCTTGTCCATCACATCATTCTCCTAATGACGTGATCCCCTTATCAAATGACAACTCATGTCTATGGTCAGGAAACCTTAACCATGTTTTGATCAACGAGTTGGTCTAGTAGAGGCTTACTAGGGACTTGGTATTTGTTTATGTATTCGCACATGTATTTAAGTTTTCGATCAACACAATTATAGAATGAATAATAAACCTTTATTATGATTGAGGAAATATAATAATAACCACTTTATTATTGCCTCAAGGGCATATTTCTAACATCTTTTCATGGATGTTTTAAGAGATGCTCTTAGGGTATCTCAACGTCGCCATCTATAATATCCATCTGCGGATAGTGATACTCAAAATTATAGCATATCAAATATTGTGTGAGTGAAAGTATTCAATTTAAATAGTAGTCCAAAGAATAATATTACAATCCAACTAAATTTTGAAATGATATGGTAGTTGAAATGATTGATTGGTTGACTAGAGGGGGCTGAATAGGCAATTCCCAATTTTTAGCTTTTCTTAACAAATTAGGTTAAGCAACAAATAGGTTGTCTAGATGTAACTAGGTGAGCAACGTGTATGATGCTAGCAACAACAACAACACAAGCAAGCAGAGGATACAACACAAAGATAGCTTGCACAGAATAAAGGTAAGAAGTAACCACGAGTGGAGCCGGTGGAGACGAGGATGTGTTACCGAAGTTCCTTCCCTTTGAGGGGAAGTACATCTCCGTTGGAGCAGCGTCGAGGCACAATGCTCCCCAAGAAGCCACTAGGACCACTGTATTCTTCTCATGCCCCCACACAATGCAAGATGTCGTGATTCCACTAGTGGTGCCCTTGAAGGCGTCAACCGGACCTTTACAAACAAG
The DNA here is from genome assembly GCF_002162155.2 of Triticum dicoccoides. Lineage (NCBI taxonomy): Eukaryota > Viridiplantae > Streptophyta > Magnoliopsida > Poales > Poaceae > Triticum > Triticum dicoccoides. The sequence continues at coordinate 124,492,142 of NC_041389.1, forward strand.
GTTGGGGCAATCTCCACAACCGAATTGGAGACTCCCAACACCACCATGGAGCTTCACCACAATGGAATGTGGCTCCGAGGTGACCTCAACCGTCTAGGGTGCTCAAACACACAAGAGTAACAAGATTTGCAAGGGATTAGTGGGGGGAATCCAAATTTCTCTTGGTGGAACTGTAGGTAGACCTTCTCAATCAATCCATAAAGAATCAACAAGTTTGATTAGCTAGGGAGAGAAACCAGGCGGAAATGAGCTTTGATGACCCACATGTATAGGGGATCAATTGTAGTCCTTTCGACAAGTAAGAGTGTCAAACCCAACGAGGAGCAGAAGAAAATGACAAGTGGTTTTCAGCAAGGTAATTTTTGTGAGCACTGAAATTGTAGGTAACAAGTAGTTTGATAGCAAGATAATTTGTAACAAGCAAGTAACGGTAATGGTAAATAAAGTGCAGCAAGGTAGCCCAATCCTTTTTGTAGCAAAGGACAGGCTGGAATGGTCTCTTATAATAAGCAAAGCGTTCTTGAAGGCACAAGGGAATTTCATCTGGTCACTTTCATCATGTTGGATTCATTCGCGTTTGCTACTTTGATAATTTGATATGTGGGTGGATTGGTGCTTGGGTGCTGTTCTTACTTGAACAAGCCTCCCACTTATGATTAACCCCCTCACAAGCATCCGCAACTATGAAAGAAGTATTAAGATAAAATCTAACCATAGCATTAAACATATGGATCCAAATCAGTCCCTTACGGAATATAGCATAAACTAGGGTTTAAGCTTCTGTCACTCTAGCAACCCATCATCTAATAATTACTACACAATCCATTCCCTTAGGCTCAAAGATGGTGAAGTGTCATGTAGTCGACGTTCACATAACACCACTAAGGGAATCACAACATACATAGCATCAAAATATTAAACACATATCAAATTCACATGATTACTTGCAACATGACTTCTCCTGTGGCCTCAAGAACAAAGGCAACTACTCACAGACAATATTCATGCTCAAGATCAGAGGGATATTAAATAGCATAATGGATCTGAACATATAATCTTCCACCAAATAAGCCATATAGCATCAACTACAAGATGTAATGAACACTACTAGTCATCCACAGGTACCAATCTGAGGTTCCGGTACAAAGATTGAACACAAGACATGAACTAGGGTTTGAGATGAGATGGTGCTGTTGAAGATGTTGATGAAGAATGCCCTCCCAAAGATGAGAGGGTTGTTGGTGATGACGATGGCTTCAATTTCCCCCTCCGGGAGGGAAGTTCCTCCGCCGGAGGGCAAAAGTGCTCCTGCCCAAGTTCCGCCTCAAGACAGCGGCTCACTGTCTCGAAAGTCCTCTCCATATTTTTTTCTAGGTCAAAAGACCTTATGTACCAGAAGATGGGCACCAGAGGTGGGCCAAGATGCCCACCACCCACCAGGGCGCGCCTGGAGGGCTGACGCTCCCTGGTGTCTTGTGGACACCTAGTAGCCCCCCTTTGGTAGTTCTTTTTTCCAATATTTATTATATATTCCCAAATAATTCTTTGTAAAATTTTAGCTCATTTGGAGATGTGTAGAACAGGTATCTCTGACATAGATTTTTTCGGTCCATAGTTCTAGCTGTCGGTATTCTCCCACTTTGTGTAAACCTTGCATATTATGAGAAAAGGCATTAAAATTACTCCATAAAGTGTTATAAAGTATAGAAACATTATAAATAACAATAGGAAAACATGATGCAAAATGGACGTATCAGCAGCCCAAAGCTTAGACCTCGCCTGTCCTCAAGCGAAAGACGATATCGAAAATCATGCATGTCCACATGTTTAGAGAGAGAGAGAGAGGTGTCGATAAAAACAAAATACAGACATAGTAGCATCATGCATATTATTATAACAGCAACAAACTTCATCACAAAACTTTATCATACAACTTCTCATGAACAAGTAACAATTCACCACAACATTGAAGTAGGAAGCATAAACTTTATTGAAACCAATAAACTATGTTCTCAGTCAACTTTGCAACTACAATTCATCATATTTTCAGGAAAGGTCTCATATCGGAGCATTTTGGCAAGTCCACATACTCAACCATAAGTTAATCTTCTATGATTGCTAACACTCACAACATATATATGATCAAAAAGTTTCAACCAGTCACATAGAAAGATAGGAGCTTATAGTTTCGCCTCCCAGCCTATTCACCTCAAGGGGGATGCCAACAATAATAACTCATGCTCACTCATATCCAACTGGGTATATGTGCCTAAATCTTTCCCCACCACATGATACTTGCCAAAGATAAGATAAAAAGGAATAGAGGAAAAGACTTTGACTCTTGCATAAAAGTAAAAGATAGACCCTTCGTAGAGGGAAGCAGAGGTTGTCATGCACTTTTCGGTTTTGTATGCACAATCTCTTAATGCAAAAGAATGTCACGTTATATTGCCCCTTATGATAGCAACCTTTATTACTCAGTCCCTCGCTTTTATTACTTTGCCATCACAAGTTCCTACAACGCTTATTTTCCCTTACACTAAAGGATCAAACACATTTAGGAGCAACTTTTATTCCTCTTTTGCACCGATGACAACTGACTTGAAGGATCTTACCCAACCCATAGGTAGTTATGGTGGACTCTCAAAACATGAGTTTGGGTTTAAGGCTTTTGGACGCACAAGTAGTATCTCTACTTAGTGCAGAATTTTGGCTAGCAAAGAGATTGAGCAAGTACCACATGTTGAAGGATCTATGACAATATAACTTCTATGTGAATATGAACAAACATAAATCATTACGTTGTCTTCCTTGTCCAACATCAACAATTTGGCATAAGACATATAGTGGGGGCTCACAATCTTAAAAGATGTCCAAGATAGTGTATTTGCATGTTCCCTTATTATTTCTTTCATGAATTGCATTATTGACCAATGCCATGTTTGTCAACTTTCAACAAATTTTACCACTTATACTTTTCCTTATGTGATGTCATTACTTAACATAAGATTAGCATATGATCTTTTTCATTAGTTTCTTTTATTTGATTGAAACATAAAAGTAAAGAAGCAAAAACTCAAACTGAACTTTATTATATAACTCTCACTCGATTAGATAGATAGACAGATCACAAATATAGGAATTGAAAATAGATCATACTAAACTTTTATTCAACCAAATCACGAAGTAGCTAAGGATCGAATTTAGATAGGTCAAGGCAATAAAAGTGATGGTGATACGATACCAGGGCATCTCCCCCAAGCTTGGTACAAACCAAGGGGAGTGCCCATACCCGTGTACTCAAGTCTCCTTCTTTGATGATGGTGGTGGTGATGAGGTAGAGGCAAATTTGTACTCCAACTTCCATGGCAGCGGCTCACCATCATAAGAGGAAGCACGAGTCTCCTGAGTCCTGCAACTGGTAGCTAAACTCATACCTTTAAATCTTGCATCATACTCAAAAACTTGATTTTGAAGATCATAGATTTGGCTTTGCTGAAAATTGATTTGCTCATTGAAGGTGAATACGATGTACTTCATAGACTGGCCATCCACCTCGTCATCACGGGTGAATTCCATGATCATGAGGTGACTGGCACTGAGTCCACGCTCCAGCATCCCTTGGCACTTGAAGATCTCTTGCTCCACCACCTCGAGCCTGGCCTCCATGTTTCCCATCTTCTTGGGCCCTTGAACATCCCATATGTGGAGCACCCCCTCATGCATCTCAATGGCTTGAGGGTGCTTCATCACCTCCGACAAGTTGGGATTGATTACCCTCTCTAAGAACTTGTCCTTGGAGGATCTTGGTGCGGCCATGGCGATCTAGATTTTTTAGAAAAAAGAACGAAACAAGAACATAGGGTTTCTCCTTTATACGGTGATCAAATCTTCCGGGGTATATATAAAGAATTTTTAATCTTGGGAAACAAGTATACGGAAGGAAAACAGAGTCAGGAAGGTGCCTGAGGGGCCCACTACCCACCAGGGCGCGCCAGGTGGGGCAGGCGCGCCCTGGTGTCTTGTGGGCATCTGGGTTGCCTTCCAGGTTGTTTCTTATTTTTCCTATTTTTTCTAATATTCTAAAACTGACAGAAAATATTTTTGCAGATTTTTCGGAGACTGTTTACTTACCATATCACATACCTCTTCCTTTTCAGGGTTCCAGAGTGTTCTGGAAGGTTTCTTTTATGTGTTCCTTCGGGGTCATGGTTTGGATAATGTTAGTTTCAACATTAATAGGCGTACCTGAAATATAGTGCTTAATTCTTTGTCCATTGACCACCTTCGGGTTGGTACCTTCGGCATTACTAATCTTAATACCTTCAAAGCGATAAACTTCTTGGATGATATATCGTCCTTCCCATTTGGAAAGAACTTTTGCTGCAAAAAAACTAAAATGAGAATTGTACAATAGAACATGTTCACCAACTTTGAATTCCCACTTTTGGATTATTTTGTCATGCCATCTTTTAACCTTTTCTTTGAATAGTTTGGCATTTTCATAAGCTTGGGTTCTTCATTCATCTAGTGAGCTAATATCAAATAACCTCTTTTCACCAGCAAGTTTGAAATCATAGTTGAGTTCTTTGATTGCCCAATATGCTTTATATTCTAACTCAAGAGGCAAATGACAAGCTTTTCCATAAACCATTTTATAAGGAGACATACCCTTAGGATTTTTATAAGCTGTTCTATAGGCCCAAAGTGCATCATTTAGTTTCTTAGACCAATTATTTCGAGACTATTGACAGTTTTTGTAATATTAATTTTATTTCTCTATTTCTAAGTTCAACTTGACCACTAGATTGAGGATGATAGGGTGATGCAATTCTATGGTTAACATCATATTTAGCAAGCATTTTACGGAAAGCACCATGAATAAAGTGTGAACCACCATCAGTCATTAAATATCTAGGGACTCCAAACCTTGGGAAAATAACTTCTTTAAGCATTTTAATGGAGGTGTTATGATCAGCACTGCTAGTTGGAATAGCTTCGACCCACTTAGTGACATAATCAACAATAACCAAAATATGTGTATACCCATTAGAGGAAGGAAAAGGTCCCATATAATCAAAGCCCCAAACATCAAAAGGTTCAACAACAAGTGAATAATTCATAGGCATTTCCTGACGCTTACTAATATTACCAATTCTTTGACATTCATCACAAGACAAGACAAACTTACATGCATCCTCGAAAAGAGTAGGCCAATAAAAACCATATTGTAATACCTTATGAGCAGTTCTATCTCCTGCATGATGTCCTCCGTAGGCTTCAGAGTGACACTTCCGTAAGATTTGTTCATATTCATGCTCAGGTGCACAACGTCTAATAATACCATCTACTCCCTCTTTATAAAGATGTGGGTCATCCCAAAAGTAATGTCTTAAGTCATAGAAGATTTTTCTTTTCTTTTGTTGGTATGTGAAACTTGGTGGTATAAATTTAGCAATGATATAATTAGCATAGTCAACATACCAAGGAGTGTTATGAGAAGCATTTATTACCACTAGTTGTTCATCAAGGAAGCTATCATTAATAGGTTGTGGGTCATCGAGAATATTTTATAACCCAGACAAGTTATCAGCTACGGGGTTCTCAGTTCCTTTCCTATCAGTAATATGTAAATCAAATTCTTGTAGCAAGACAACCTACCTAATGAGTCTAGGTTTAACATCTTTCTTTTCCATAAGATATTTAATAGCAGCATGATCCGCGTGACAATTACTTTAGAATCAACAATGTAAGATCTGAATTATCACAAGCAAACACAACTGCCAAAAATTCTTTCTTAGTAGTAGCATAATTTCTTTGGACACTTTCTAGAGTTTTGCTACCATAATGGATAACATTTAATTTCTTATCAACTTTTTACCCTAGAACAGCACCAACATAATAATCACTAGCATCACACATAATTTCAATGGCAAGTTCGAACCAGGTGGTCGAACAATAGGTGCAGAAGTTAAGGATTTCTTAAGTGTTTCAAAGGCTTCTACACAATCATCATAAAAAACAAATGGAACATCCTTTTGTGAAAGATTAGTAAGAGGCCTAGAAATTTTAGAGAAGCCTTTAATAAACCTCCTATAAAAACCAGCATGACCGAGGAAACTACGAAAACCTTTAATATCTTTAGGTCATGGCATTTTCTCAATTGCATCAACTTTAGCTCTATCCACATCAATAGCTCGTTCAGAAATTTTATGCCCCAAGACAATGTCTTCATTAACCATAAAGTGGTACTTCTCCCAACTCAAGACAAGATTAGTTTCTTCACATCTCTGCAAAACTCGATCAAGGTTTCTAAACAATCATCAAAAGAAGTTTCGTAAATGGAGAAATCATCCATGAAAACCTCAGGAATCTTTTCACAAAAATCAGAGAATATAGCAGTCATACATCTTTTGAAAAGTAGCAACCGCATTACATAAACCAAAGGGCATACGTCTATAAGCATAAGTTCCAAAAGGGCAAGTAAAGGTAGTTTTCTCTTGATTAGGTTGTGAAACAGGTATTTGAGAGAAACTAGAATATCCATCAAGAAAACAAAAGTGTGTGTGCTTAGATAGTCTGTCTAACATTTGATCAATAAAAGCTAGAGGGTAATGATCCCTCCTAGTAGCTTTATTAATTTTCTAAAATCAGTTACCATTCTATGAGGTTAGTAGTGGATCAGTAGGAGAGGTACGGCAATAGAAGCAAGACCAATTACTTCATCCTTACTAAGTGATTCTTTATCATGAGGTTATCTACAAAACTTAGAGAAATTAAACTCATGAGACACATCACCAAAATTAACACTAACAGTTTCTTTAAGGCAATCTATCTTAGCATTGACAGTGTTCAAGAAAGGTCTACCAAAAATTAAGGGACAAAAGTCATCTTGTGGGGAACCAAGAACTAGAAAATCAGTAGGGTATTTTATTTTTCCACACAAGACTTCAACATCTCTAACAATCCCAAGTGGTGTGATGATGTCTCTATTTGTAAGTTTAATAATAACATCTATGTCTTCTATTTCAGCGGGTGCTAAAATGCTGATGAAGAGTTTGAATGCTTTGCTAAAATGCTGAGTCCAGTCTTTTTGCGTACTCGCTTGACTGATATCTTAAAAATGCCTCCTTATGCAAAGTACATGAAAGACATCATCACCAATAAGAGAAAATGCAGGAAGATGAAATCTCCACCATGCTTGCTAATTATACTTTTAAAGATGGAGTACCTAAAAAACATGGAGATCCGGGAATACCAACTATACCTTGCTCCATCAAAAGAAATTATGCGAAAAATGCTTTATGTGATTTGGCAGCCGGTGTTAGTTTTACGCCTTTCTCTTTATATAAAAGATTTGATTTGAATAAACTCACACCTACTGAAATATCTTTGCAAATGGCTACCAAATCAACTGCCATACTATCGGTATTTGTGAGGATGTGCCCGTTGTTGTTGCTAATGTTACTATTTTGACTGACTTTGTTATACTTGAGATGCCCGAGGACGACAACATGTCGATCATCCTTGGTAGACCCTTCTTGAATACTGCAGGGGGTGTTATTTATTGCAATAAAAGCAAGGTCATTTTTCATATCAATGGTAATGAGCATACGGTGCACTTTCCGAAGAAATAATTCCAAGTGAATGGTATCAATGTTATTGAAAAATCTCTGACAATCACTATTGGAAGTTTTCAGCTACCTCTACCTACTGTTAATAAGAAATATGATATGCTTATTTTTGGGGACATTCATATCCCCGTTGAGGAAACTTAGTGATTTACGTAAGTTCTTCGGTTTCATGCTAATCGAAAGTATTTGTTAATAAGACTTGATCAACCTTATTAATGAATCATCTTTTAGAGGTATGAAGTTGATGAATTTAGTGAGCACTACCTTCTATCCCCACCTTTTGTTTTCTGTTTTTAGTTAAATAAAATAAAATGCCATGTTTTGTCTGTTTTCTGATTTTCCCTTACAATAAAAAAATGATCCAAAATAAAAGTTCTCAGAATGCTCTCAAATTTTAATACAATTTTTTTTCTGAATTTTTAAGAATTTTTGGTGCAAATAATATCAGAGGGAGGTGCACCAGGTGGGCACAACCCACCTGGGCGCGCCCCGGTGGGTTGTGGTCCCCACATGGGACCCCTCACTTATCTCTTCATCCCACATCACCACCTACCTCCAGAAATAAATAACCAATGCTCTCTCTCTCTCTCTCTCTCTCTCTCTCGTGTTCTTGCTCCCGAAACAGCTGATTTCAATCTCTTTACTCGAAGCTCCGTTCCCGAAACTGTTTCAGGGGATTATTGCTTGGTATGTGACTCCTCCATTGGTCCAATTAGTTTTTGCTTTAGTGGTTTATATTTTGAATAATTAGTTATTCTAAGTGTTGCTGTAGATGAGCTTGCATGTTGAATTCTTAGAGTTCTAAGTAGTTTGAATACTTGCTATAGCCTCTATGCATGCCTATGAGTAGTTGCTATCATTCTTATATGGTTTTGTTGACAAAAATTTGTGACCCAAAAATTTTCAGAAAATTATAGGCAAATATGATGAACCTCTTTGGAAGGAGTTCTTCGGGGCGGAGGTCCTCGGAGGCATCTTCTATTAGCAGGTCCGTTCATCGATCTTATGTTGAACCAAGTGAAAATTCTATTCGAGATGCCGCTACCAAATCATGTTTATGTCCATGCAACGATTATATGATGCGTGTGGACATTATGGAAGAATTTGAGCAATATGTTCACAATGCCGAGCTCGGTCCCTACATTGCAGATAAGTGCGACCAACACCTCAGCCTCACTGAATCATTTACCAAAGAATTTAAACTCCATCCTCATGAATCCAGAGTATCATTTAAGCTATATGGCAATTCATTTAATATATTTGTGGAGACATTTTTTAATCACTGCAAATTTAAATTTTGGGGTTCATTGGACGAACCACCAAGGTCGGAGTTTGAGATATTCTTAACTAGCCTTTGCTATGGTGAGACTAGAGGAGTGACTCAGGGTAGAATAAAGAGCTTTCATTTTCCCTCAATCCAATACTTTGCTCTATTTAATGGAAAATGTATTGTAGGAAAACAAGATTGTAGTACACTTTGTGCTCCCGACTTGAGCCTTATCCGCACCGCTCTCACCGGTGATGAAAGTTATAACCTTGGAGCGATAGTGGCACGTAGGTTGCAACACAATGCTCAGTGGATATTTTTATGGTGGAATTTACGCCACACGCTTAGCAAGGGAGCTGGGTGATACATCTCCAATGTATCTATAATTTTTTATTGTACCATGCTATTATATTATCTATTTTGGATGTTTTATATGCATTTATATGCTATTTTCTATTATTTTTGGGACTAACCTATTAACCTAGAGCTCAGTGCCAATTTCTATTTTTTGCCTGCTTTAGAGTTTTGCAGATAAGGAATACCAAACAGAGTCCAAACGGAATGAAACTTTCACGATGATCTTTCTTGGACCAGAAGCAAATCAGGAGACTTGGAGATGAAGTTGGAGACGCAACGAGGCGGCCACGAGGGTGAGGGTGTGCCCAAGGGGTAGGGCGCACCCCTACCTCGTGGGACCCTCGGAGCTCTCCTGACCTAGTTCTTTCACCTATATATACTCATATACCCCAAAACCATCACGGGGAGCCACGAAAACACTTTTCCACCGCCGCAACCCTCTGTACCCATGAGATCCCATCTAGGGGCCTTTTCCGGCGTCCTACCGGAGGGGGATTCGATCATGGAGGGCTTCTTCATCAATACCATTACCCTTCCGACGAAGCGTGAGTAGTTTACCACAGACCTACGGGTCCATAGCTAGTAGCTAGATGGCTTATTCTCTCTCTTTGATTCTCAATACAATGTTCTCGTCGATGTTCTTGGAGATCTATTCGATGTAATACTCTTTTGCGGTGTGTTTGCCGAGATCCATGAATTGTGGAAATATGATCAGATTATCTATGAATATTATTTAAATCTTCTTTGAATTCTTATATGCCTGATTTGATATCTTTGCAAGTCTCTTCGAATTATCAGTTTAGTTTGGCCTACTAGATTGGATTTTCTTGCAATGGGAGAAGTGCTTATCTTTGGGTTCAATCTTGCGGTGTCCTTTCCTAGTGACAGTAGGGGCAGCAAGGCACGTATTGTATTGTTTCCATCGAGGATAAAAAGATGGGGTTTTCATCATATTGCTTGAGTTAATTCCTCTACATCATGTCATATTACTTAATGCGTTACTCCGTTCTTTATGAACTTAATACTCTAGATGCATGCTGGATAGCGGTCGATGTGTGGAGTAATAGTAATAGATGCAGAATCGTTTTGGTCTACTTGACACGGACGTGATGCCTATGTTCATGATCATTGCCTTAGATATCGTCATAACTTTGCGCTTTTTTATCAATTGCTCGACAGTAATTTGTTCACCCACCATAATATTTGCTACCTTGAGAGAAGCCACTAGTGAAACCTATGGCCCTCAGGTCTATTTTACATCATATTAGTTTTCCGTTAACTTGCCAATTTCTGTCACCGTTCCTTTATTTTGCAATCTTTTACTTTTCGTTCTATAAACCAACTACAAATATTTACTTTACCATTTATTTATCTCTATCAGATCTCACTTTTGCAAGTAACAATGAAGGGATTGACAACCCCTTTATCGTGTTGGGTGCAAGTTTTTTGTTTATTTGTGCAGGTATTCAGTGACATGTGTGTTGTATCCTACTGGATTGATACCTTGGTTCTCAAACTGAGGGAAATACTTACTCTACTTTGCTGCATCACCCTTTCCTCTTCAAGGGAAAAACCAATGCAAGCTCAAGAAGTAGCAGGAAGATTTTCTGGCACTGTTGCTTGGGAGATCTACGTCAAGTCAAGCCATACCAAGTACCCATCATAAACTCTCATCCCCTGCATTACATTATTCGACATTTGCCTCTCGTTTTCCTCACCCCCACCTCTAAAACGATTATCGAAAAGATTCACCTTTTCTTCGCCTCTCTTCTGTTCCTCTTCTTCGCTTGTTTCTTGTGTGCTCGTGTGTTGGATTGCTTGCTTTGTCACGATGGCTCAAGATAATACTAAATCATGTGACTTTTCCAACACCAACAAAAAATATTTTATTAGCACTCCGATTGCTCCCACTACTAATGCTGAATATTGTGAAATTAATGCCGCTTTGCTGAATTTTGTTATGAAAGATCAATTTTCCGGCCTTCCTAGTGAAGATGTCGCATCCCATCTAAACAATTTCCTTGATTTGTGTGATTTGCAAAAGAAGAAAGATGTGGATAATGATATTGTTAAATTGAAGCTATTTCGGTTTTCGCTTAGAGATCATGCTAAAACTTGGTTTTCATCTTTGCCTAAAAATAGTATTGATTCATGGAATAAGTGTAAAGATGCTTTCATCTCTAAGTATTTTCCTCCCGCTAAGATCATCTCCCTTAGGAATGATATTATGAATTTTAAGCAACTTGATCATGAGCATGTTGCACAATCTTGGGAGAGGATGAAATTAATGATATGAAATTGCCCTACACATGGTTTGAATTTGTGGATGATTTTACAAAACTTTTATGGCGGATTGAATTCTGCTTCTAGAAATCTTTTAGATTCGGCCGCGAGGGGTACTTTTATGGAAATTACTTTAGGAGAGGCTACTAACTCCTAGATAATATCATGGTTAATTATTCTCAATGGCACACCGAAAGATCCACTAGTAAAAAGGTTCATGCGATTGAAGAGATTAATGTTTTGAGTGGAAAGATGGATGAACTTATGAAATTATTTGCTAATAAGAGTGCTTCTTCTGATCCTAATGATATGCCTTTATCCAATTTGATTGAGAATAATAATGAATCTATGGGTGTGAATTTTGTTGGTAGGAACAATTTTGGTAATAACGCGTATAGAGGCAATTTTAATCCTAGGTTGTTTCCTAGTAATTCCTCTAATAATTATGGTAATTCCTACAACAATTCTTTTGGAAATTTTAATAAGATGCCCTCTTATTTTGAGAATATTGTTAAAGAATTTATGAGTTTGCAAAAGAATTTTAATGCTTTGATTGAAGAAATTTTTCTCAGATTGATGAGTTGCCTAGGAACATGGATAGAATTTCTCTTGATGTTGATTCTTTGAAACTTACATCTATTCCACCTAAACATGATATTAGTGAGTCTCTCAAATCCATGATAATTTCCATTGATGATTGCAAAGAAAGAACCGCCAAGATGCATGCAAAAAATGATTGGTTTGTAAAGGCTTGTTCTTCTAGTTTTCATGATAATATTGTTAAATATATAAAAGTGATTGATGTGACTCCTATTGAATTTTTTTTTCCAATATAAATCTTGATAAAGATGGGACTGGAGATGAGTCAATTTTAGTCAAAAGGCGTCCCAATGATTCGGACTTTTTAGATCTAGATGCAAAAACTGATAAAAGTGGGATTGGAGAGGTCAAGACTTTAAGTAGCAATGAACCCACTCTTTTGGATTTCAAGGAATTTAATTATGATAATTTTTTAATAGATTGTATTTCCTTGTTGCAATCCGTGTTGAATTCTCCTCATGCTCACAATCAAAACAAAGCTTTTACTAAACATATCATTGATGTTATGATGCAATCTTTTGAAGAAAAGCTTGAATTAGAAGTTTTCTATCCCTAGAAAACTTAATGATGAGTGGGAACCTACTATTAAGATTAAGATTAAAGCTTATGAATGCCTTTGTGTGATTTGGGTGCTAGTGTTTCCACGATTCCAAAAACTTTGTGTGATGTGTTAGGTTTCCGTGAATTTGATAATTGTTCTTTAAATTCGCATCTTGCGTATTCCAATATTAAGAAACCTATGGGAAGGATTAATGATTTTCTTATTGTTGCAAATAGGAATTATGTGCCCGTAGATTTCATTGTTCTTGATATAGATTGCAATCCTACATGTCCTATTATTATTGGTAGACCTTTACTTAGAATAATTGGTGCAATTATTGATATGAAAGAAGGAAATATTAGATTCCAATTTCCGTTAAGGAAAGGCATGGTACACTTTCCTAGGAAGGAAATTAAATTGCCTTATGAATCTATTATGAGAGCCACTTATGGATTGCCTATCAAAGATGAAAATACTTAGATCTATTCGTGTTTTTATGCCTAGCTAAGGGCGTTAAACAATAGCGCTAGTTGGGAGGCAACCCAATTTTATTTTTGTTCTTTACTTTTTGTTCCTGCTTAGTAATAAACACTTCATCTAGCCTCTGTTTAGATGTGGTTTTATGTTTTAATTAGTGTTTGTGCCAAGTTAAACCTTTAGGATAGCTTACGGTGATAGTTGTGTTGATCCAGCTGAAAATCAGAAAACTTTTGCGCCCAGAAAAAATACTTTTCAAAATTCACAGATACGTTATTTTGATCTGATTATTTTTTATCTTGATTGGTACACAAATTTCTCAGGCTTTCCTAATTTTTCAGAATTTTTGGAGGTACAGAAGTATTTGAGAGTTAGAGATTGCTACAGACTGTTCTGTTTTTGACAGATTCTATTTCTTTTTGCGTGTTGTTTGCTTATTTTGATGAATCTATGGGTAGTATCGGGGGGCATGAACCATGGAAAAGTTGGAATACAGTAGATATTACACCAATATAAATAAAGAATGAGTTTGCAATAGTACCTTAAAGTGGTGATTTATTTTCTTATACTAACGGAGCTCATGAGATGTTCTGTTGAGTTTTGTGTTGTGAAGTTTTCAAGTTTTGGGTAAGGATTTGATGAACTATGGAATAAGGAGTGGCAAGAGCCTAAGCTTGGGGATGACCAAGTCACCCCAAGGTAATATTCAAGTACCACCAAAAGCCTAAGCTGGGCATCCCCTCTTTCGTCTTCGTCCATCGGTAACTTTACTTGAGGCTATATTTTTATTCACCACATGATATGTGTTTTGCTTGGAGCGTCTTGTATGATTTGTGTATTTGCTTTTTATTTTACCACAATCATCCTTGCTTTACACACCTTTTGAGGGAGACATGCATGAATCATGATTTATTAGAATACTCTATGTGCTTCACTTATATCTTTTGAGCTAGGTAATATTGCTCTAGTGCTTCACTTATATCTTTTTAGAGCACGGCGGTGGCTTTATTTTATAGAAATTTATGAACTCTCGTTCTTCACTTATATTATTTTGAGAGTCTTTTAGAACAACATGGTAATTTTCTTTGGTTATAAATTTAGTCCTAATATGATAGGCATCCAAGAGGGATATAATAAAAGGTTTCATATAAAGTGCATTGAATACTATGAGAAGTTTGATTCTTTATGATTGTTTTGAGATATGAAGATGGTGATATTAGAGCCATGCTAGTGGATTAATTTTGAATTTGAGAAATACTTGTGTTGAGGTTTGTGAGTCCCGTAGCATGCACGTATGGTGAACCGTTGTGTAACGAAGTTGGGGCATGAAGTATTTATTGATTGTCTTCCTTATGAGTGGCGGTAGGGGACAAACGATGGTCTTTTCCTACTAATCTATTCCCCTAGGAGCATGCGCGTAGTACTTTGTTCAATGACTAATAGATTTTTGCAATAAGTATGTGAGTTATTTTTGACTAATGTTGAGTCCATGGATTATACGCACTCTCACCCTTCCACCATTGCTAGCCTCTCTTGTGCCGCACAACTTTCGTCGGTACCATACTGTCATCGTCCTGGACTTGGGGGTATCCATTCCTGCCTGCCTGCAGCCCACCCCGTGGCTCCATCGACGACCTGGTACGACCCAGCTTCAACATCAACACCACAAGACCCTCGCGAGGGGCCAAGCCTCGTGAGGCTGACGACGCCAAGACCCCTGAAGGAGTTAGCCTCCTCAGGAGGGCTCTTGAGGGGCGGAGAGATCTATGCAGCTACCTCATGAGGCTCAGCTGACGTGAGCCATGACGACCAAGGCCAGGCGGGCGCCAGGCGGGTGTAGAGCGCAGGTTTCCTCTTCGGTGCAAGGGAGGCAAGCCACAGGCGCGGAGTCCTGAGGAATCGGCCAAAGGTTTCTATTCTGGTGCAACAAGACCAAGACCGGCAGGACGGCAAGACGGAGGTCATCACTGAGCCCACCGCAGCGTCACGACTAGAGGCTTTTCGTACGCAAAGACTACTTTTGTCAGGATAGACTGTACTACTTGTCCCCTCTTAAATCCCGCCGTTGTGGGATCCCTTCCCGCTCATATTTGGGAGGAGGAATAAGGCACTATATATAGGACTTAGCCACCACCATAGCAAGGGAGAGACCAGTTACACCCCGAGCATCACACCAGCTCAAGAACACCTCACCTCCTGAGGCTTGTTCATCCTTGTAACTAGTTCATCCATAGCCCCTCGAGGCAATCCACCACACCACTCTGGAGTAGGGTATTACACCACAACGGTGGCCCGAACCAGTATAAATGTTTGTGTCTTTGTGTCTCTGTGAGCTCTTCGCGCTAGGTTAGGGAGGATCGCGAGTAGGCAGGCTGGGCAGGTTTAGATCTCCGCACGTTTGAAATCTTCCTATCCACCAAAAGTACTTCGTAGATTAGTCTTGGATTGAAAATTTAGGGTTAGGTTTCCGACGAATTCATATCGGACCGACCGAGTTGTAGAAATCTGTCTCACCGATTTGGCTCAGGCCATTGCACATGTGATTCTCGGTCTGACCGAGAATTGCAAATTGGTGTGACCGAGATCGATTCTTCGTGAAACCCTAGCAGTCTCGGTGCCACCGAACTGTGACTCGGTTTGACCGAGTTCACTAGTTTAGGTTCCAAAAGCTGCTTCGGTACCACCGAGTTTACAAATCGGTAGCTCCGAAATGCTTTCTGTGGAAAACTAAAACTAAGTTTTTGACTCAATTTTTTGCAAAAACCTCTGTGCTTTGTGATGCTCATCTACTCTACCTCATCTACATCTATTCACAGGGTCTACTGTCAGTGTTTGCATCATGTCAAATCAGAGTGACAGTCAGAACAAGTCTGAGGAGCAAGTTCATATAGGTGAGGGCACTAGTCCCTCCAGTACCTTAGATGATGGTAGTAGGAGCACACCCAGCAATTTGCCAAAGGCAGCCACCAGGACAAGGAAGAAGAGAACCTCAGATTCTGAAGATGAGGACTATGTGGCTGTTGAGGATGAGGCTACCTCAAAGAAGAAGGTGCTGAAGAAGGAATATGGCACAACTACAACCACTAAGCCAGGAATGAAAACCAAGGCTCCTGCAAAAAGAGTTCCAATGTCTAAGGCTAGAGCCTCTACTCAAGTAACTTTGGGAACAGAGCCCAAAGAACCAATTGTGGCTGAGAAGAAAAGGAAAGAAAGGGTCAAGAAGACCATGGCCAGAGTAGTTGGGAAGCCCTCAATAATGGAAGAAGAGGAAGAGGTTGCTGCACCAGCACCTAAAGCTCAGAAGCTGATGGGAGATGCTATAAGATCAGGGGATGCTCCATCTACGCCGAAAGATGCTCCCAAGGTTGCTGCTCCTAAGCCCAAGTCTGTACCTAAGAGGAACACCAGAAGTATTCTAGCTGAAGAGAAGAACAAGGCCCAGTGCCTGAGGCTGCTGCTGATGAAGAAGATGACACACTTGTCTTGAGAAAGTTGAAGCCCAAGATTCCTGATCATAATGATGCTCATCCAGTTGCAGAGGATATGGAGCTCAGGAAGGATGCAGGACGGAGACTCTAGAGACAGAGTGATCCCTATGCTGTCAGAAGAAGAACTGCAGTGGACTACAGGTTCCACACTAAGGAACAACAAAATTTCTATGAGACAGTTCTGCTGGACAAGAAGCCCATAGTATGTGACATGAGATGGGTTGACTGGGAGTACATCAGGAAGAATGAAGAGCACCATCCAGGAGTGTATGAAAATTTCAATGCTTGTGGAGTAGATGACTTTGTTGGCCAGAAGCTCACCAAGTGGAATGATGAGCTCATCATGCAATTTTACTCCACAA
This sequence comes from Triticum dicoccoides, assembly GCF_002162155.2. Classification (NCBI taxonomy): domain Eukaryota; kingdom Viridiplantae; phylum Streptophyta; class Magnoliopsida; order Poales; family Poaceae; genus Triticum; species Triticum dicoccoides. Next base: position 124,509,151 of record NC_041389.1, read on the forward strand.
CTCATTTCTACCCAGATGGGAAGATAGTCTAGATGTCTGAAGGTACTAGGTATCAATCCACAGTTGAAGAATGAGCTGAGTTGATAAATGCTCCAAAAGAGAATGAGGATGACTTGGGTGTCTATGCCAAGAAGAAGAAAGACCACAACTCTATGGCTCACATGTATAGAGAGATCCCAGATGTTGCACTAGAGACACATAAGTTTGGATCTATACACTACCTGTTGTTAGGATTGCCTACTATCAAATGGATCTGAAGGCACACTTTGCTGCCCAAGTCAGGTGATCACAAGATGATCAGAGGCCATGCAATCAACCTGCTGCATATATTTGATGTGCCTCAGAAATTCAAAGTCATGAGTCTGATTGTGGAAACAATCAAAAGGACTGCTGCTGATCAGAAGAGATCTTGTGGATATGCCCCACACATTCAGGAGCTCATAAACTCCAAGATGGGCACAAGCACATATCTTTTGGACAAGGAGCACCTGCCCATCTACCCTGATTTTGAGGACAACACCATTGTGATGGATGAAAATGAACCATCATCTCTGCAAGCACAAGAGAAGAAAGAGAAGGCAAGGGCTAAGAAAACTGCAAAGATGCCAACTGCTGAAGAGGCATCTCAGATTTTCTTGAAGAGTAAGCAAGATCATCTTGGCTACTTGATTGCCTCCACCTTGAGGATTGAGAAGGGCTTGGCCACCCTGACTCAAAACCAGGAGAGCTTGGAGAGAATCATAGAGCAGAAGTTTTATGCTCTTGATGTCAAAGTTACTGAGATCCAAACTGCAGCTGAGCAACTTCAGGAGGATGTGGAGGAGAAGAAGGGCAACTCTACCACATATGCTTTTGCTAGAGTGCCCAGAGGACAGAGATCTGCTGTAGTGCCTATTCCAGACACCAGAGCTACATCATCTACACAACCTACAGCTTCAGTGCCACCAGCTCCAGCAGCCACTCCACCAGCTACATCAGCAGAAGCTTTTGTCCTTGGAGCCATCTCTACACCATCACATGAAGACCAAGCTTGAGAGTCGTTTATCACTATGCATTTTTTGTGAACTTTTTGGTAACTTGTTGCCAAAGGGGGAGAAAAATGTATAGATCATAGGCTTCGAGAGAGAGTGTTGCTTTTGATCTCTCCTGTCTCTTTGGTGGTTGAACTTTGTTATTCGTGTGTTTGCTTGTTTGCTTGATACATTATGCCTTTTGTGAGATACTTGGATGATCATGTGTTTGATCATATGCTATGCTACATTAATGCTTGTTGGATGACATTATCTCTTATATCCTTATATGATCATTCACTTTGCTTGGTGATGAGTGTATGTATTTAATTATTATCATTTTGAGCGCTCCACCAAGATGTATGTGACATGGAAGAGTGACTCATGATCCTAACTCATTGTGCATTTGCAGTCCAAAGCAAATTCTAAATAATGCACAAATTTAGGGGGAGCTCTTACTTATCGCATACTTCTCAAAGCAACAATTTTTTCAATCTTATTGTCATTTGTCGAAGCTTTGATCTATATGTTGTCATCAATTACCAAAAAGGGGGAGATTGAAAGTGCAACTATCCCTAGGTGGTTTTGGTAATTCCTAACAACATATAGCTCATTGAGCTAATGTTGTTTCAAGATAAATATTTCAGGAAAGCTCAATGATTGGCATGTCATGGATGAGAAAAGTGGATCCCTCAAAATGCTAAGTACAAAAGGATTGGCTCAAGATCAAAGCTCAAGACTCTACATTTTCTATTTTAGTGATCCAAGATCGCATTGAGTCTATAGGAAAAGCCAATACTATCAAGGAGATGAGGTGTTGCTTAATGAGGCTCTTGCTCAAAATGCTTAGAGATATTCTCCAAAGCCCTCAACTACTTTCTCATATCCACATATGACCCAAACCAAAAGTAAAACTCGGCCCCACCGATTCTTTCTATCCGGCGCCACCGAGTTCAGATGTCGTAGCCACTGCCACAAACCCTAGTCAAATCGGTCTCACCGATAGGGATCTCGGTCTCACTAAGATGGGATAGTAATCTCTCTGTTTCCCTTTGTAACATTTTGGTTCAACCGAGATGAGCGATCGGTCCCACCGAGATTGCAATGCAAACTCTCTGTTTTCCCTTTCGTAACATTTCGGTCTCACCGAGATGAGCGAATCGGTCCCACCGAGTTTGCCTGACCAACTCTCTGGTTAGCTTATTACCAAAATCGGTCCCACCGAATTTGTGTAATCGGTCACACCGAGATTACGTTATGCCCTAACCCTAACCATATCGGTCCCACCGAGTTGACATGTCGGTCCCACTGAAAATCCTAACGGTCACATTATTTGTTGAATCGGTCCGACCAAGTTTCACGATTCAGTCCCACCGAGATTGGCAAGTTGTGTGTAGCGATTAGATTTTGTGTGGAGGATATATATACCCCTCCACCCACTCTTCATTCATGGAGAGATCCATCAGAACATGCCTACACTTCCAACATACATTTTCTGAGAGAGAACCACCTACACTTGTGTTGAAGTCAAGATATTCCATTCCTACCATATGAATCTTGATCTCTAGCCTTCCCCAAGTTGCTTTCCACTCAATCTTCTTTCCACCAAATCCAAATCCTGTGAGAGAGAGTTGAGTGTTGGGGAGACTATCATTTGAAGCACAAGAGCAAGGAGTTCATCATCAACACACCATTTGTTACTTTTGGAGACTGGTGTCTCCTAGATTGGCTAGGTGTCACTTGGGAGCCTCCGACAAGATTGTGGAGTTGAACCAAGGAGTTTGTAAGGGCAAGGAGATCGCCTACTTCATGAAGATCTACCCTAGTGAGGCAAGTCCTACATGAGCGACGGCCATGGTGGGATGGACAAGGTTGCTTCTTCGTGGACCCTTCGTGGGTGGAGCCCTCCGTGGACTCGCGCAGTCATTACCCTTCATGGGTTGAAGTCTCCATCAACGTCTATGTATGATAGCACCACCTATAGAAACCACGACAAAAACATCTGTGTCTCCAGTTGTGTTTGCCTTCTCAAACTCCTCCCCTTTGCCTTCATATGCAATTGTTTTACATTCCGCTGCTATGCTCTTAGAATTGCATGTGTAGGTTGATTGCTTGACTTGTGCTAAGTTGCTAAAATCTGCCAAGAACTAAAATTGGGAAAATGCTAGATTTTTATTTGGTCATCACCCCCCTCTAGACATACTTTCGATCCTACAAGTGGTATCAGAGCTTTGGTCTCCATTTGCTTTGATTTCCATAGCTTTTGGTAGTCATAGCCTTGGTTTGACAACCTAGGAGAGTATGGCGTCTAGCAAGGGAAATTACCACCCTAGAGGTCCTTACTTTGATGGTACTAATTTTGCTAGTTGGAAGCATAAGATGAAAATGCATATTCTTGGACATAACCCTGCGGTTTGGGCTATTGTGTGTATTGGCTTGCAAGGTGAATTCTTTGATGGGAGAGAACTGAACCATGAAGCTACCGCGGAAGAGTTGAAGATGCTGCAATACAATGCTCAAGCTTGTGATATCCTCTTCAACGGATTGTGCCCCGAAGAATTCAACAAAATCAGCTGTTTTGAGAATGCAAAGGAAATTTGGGATACTTTAATTGACATGCATGAAGGTACCGACTCCGTCAAGGAATCCAAATTGGATGTGCTCAAAGTCAACTTGACAAGTTCAAAATGAAGGATGGTGAAGGTGTCGCCGAGATGTACTCTAGGCTTGCTCTCATCACAAATGAGATTGCCGGTTAGGAAGTGAAGAGACGACCGACAAATTCATCAAGAAGATCCTAAGAGCTTTGGATGGAAAATATGATATCGTGTGCACATTGATCCAAATGATGCCCAATTACAAAGATCTCAGGCCAACGGAAGTCATTGGAAGAATTGTTGCTCATGAGATGTCACTTAAGGATAAGGAGGAGCTCCGCAGCAAGTCAAGTGGTGCTTACAAAGCCTCATGTGAAGCTCCCACATCATCAAGTGAGAAACAAACCTTCAATGAAGAATTCAGCCTAATGGTGAAGAACTTCAACAAGTTCTACAAGAATAGAAGCAAGGAAAGAGCTCCAAGTCAAGGTCCTACAATGACAAAAGATCTTCTAGTCGTGAGCATAATTGCTACAATTGTGGAAGACCCGGACACTATTCCAATGAGTGTACGACTCCATACAAAAGAAGAGAAGATTCTCCAAAAAGAAGAAGTAGAAGAGAAGAATCACCAACAAGAGAAAGAAGGAGTAGAGATGATCATTATGAACGAAGAACATCCTGGAGAAGCAAGGATTCAGAAAGGAAGGACAAGTCATCAACAAAACGAAGAGATCAAGCTCATGTTGGTGAATGGGTATCCGGCTCCGACTCCGACAATCACTCCGAGAGAAGCTATCACTCCGACTCCGAATATACTCAAGATGAAGGTATTGCCGTTCTAGCTCTTGTGTCAACCAACTCCTACGACATATTTGATTCACCAAATGAAGGACTTGGAAGATGCTTCATGGCTAAAGGCCCAAAGGTAACACACCCCGAGTATGTTGATTTCAATAGTGATGAAGATGACATGTTAGGTGATGATGATCTACTTGTTGACAACTCTAGTGATGAATACTATGATGAAACGTCAAATAATCATGCTAATCAAGATAAAACGAATGACAATGATAAGGAGAAGATTGAGCTCCTAACTAAAGAACTAAACACTCTTAAGTTAGCTCATGAAACTATCTTGGGAGATCATCGAGAATTTTTAAGGACTCATGAAAGGTTACGGTTTGAAAAGCTCAACCTTGAGCAAGAACATGAGTTTTTAAAGGCAATCAATTATGATCTTCGCAAGAAAAGTTCTTCTTACATTGCCAAGCGTTTACTCTTATCTACTTACATGCCTCAAGTCAAGTCTAGTAACAAGAACAAGAAAGATTCTTCCTCTAGTAGTAACAATAATCATGCTAAATCCAATGTTGTTGCTTCTAGTAGCTCTCTTGATTCCACTAATGATTCTCTTAGCCAAGTTACACTTGAGCAAGAAAATAGCTTATTGAAGGGAATTATAGAGAAAGGTGTTTACAAGAGCCTTGCCGGAAGTAAGCAATTCGAGGAAATTGTACGCAAGCAAGGAAGGCACCGGAAGAACCAAGGTGTTGGTTTTGAACGAAAGTTCAATGCCAATGGAGTTGAGTGGGAAGAAGATCAATACCCCAAGACGAAGTTTGTTCCTCAACAAGAGAAGTATGATCATACTTCTTTCAAAGGAACACAAGCAAAAAAGGCAAGGACAAGCTTCAAGAGGAGATTGATTCATTTGAAGAAGCTCCTAAGGCCTTGGTCAAGTGGGTTCCCAAGACTACATCAAGTTCTACTTCATCGAGTACAACTACAACTCCAAGGATTCCCATCAAGATGATGTGGATCCCAAAGAAGAAGAACTAGAGAGTTTTTGAGGGTGACTCCGCCAACATACTTCACTCTTATCATTTTGGCGAGGACAAGTGCAATCAACTTCCACATCTTGCACTAGTTCAAGGAGTCACAAACCCTCTTGTTGGTAAGACAAGGGACAAGGTAACCTAATGCTTTCATGGACATCATCTTGTGGGTGCATCACTCTATATCTATGGATATCCTTGTTTGTTCCTTGTGGGACTAACCCGTATAGGTATTGAAAGTGCAACTAACTCCAAAGGATTGCTCCAAATGATCTACATCAACATTGAGCATCCACATCTTCAACACCTACATGAAGTCATCATCGACAAAACCCAAGGTTAGTTCATCCCTCTTAGGGGGGATCTCACATCTAGAGGGAGCTTTACTCCAAGAATTGAGCTAAAGCAACTCTAATGGTGTGAACACAACAATGCTTTATGTAAAAGTGGTAACCCCACGTGTGCTTAAACGATGAGTATGACCTATGATCAAATGTTCTCATTTGACTCCTAAGTCAATATACTCATATATAGATGACCTAGTCATCGCCAATTGTTTGATAGATGCTAGAATTGTGTGAGCATGCTTTGTCACATATTTCATTTGCCATTTTATTGTGTGAGCATGTTGGTTGCATAATTTACTCATTCGAGGACATCCACTTGTAGTTTTGATTGTTTCGTTTCTTTTCTTTTGCCAAGTGGATGGACAAGAATGCCTAAGAATCTTCTCTAGCTATCTATGATTTTCTTGTCTCAAACTCTATTCATGCTATATCACAAAGTTTGATCAAGTCAAATTCGAACCCCGATTCGTCATAGACGTAAACTTCCAAAACCTCTTTGTGCGTTTCGGTCTGACCGATTAATCCATTTCGGTCATACCGAGATCACTAAGTTGATCTAGGTTTTCAATCTCGGTGCAACCGATTTGAACTTTTCGGTCATACCGAGTTGCAGTAACTGCTTGCAGTTATGCATCTTGGTGCCACCGGGTAGTTCCACTCGGTCACACCGACAGGGTCATGCATATATATCCCCGGGCCAAAATTTGGAATTTTTTCCGAAGCTCTTCCCCCGCGCACAGCATGCTCTCCCTCTTCGGGTCTCCGGATCGTCCTCCTCATCGCCAGCGACCTCCCACCGCTGGTGTCCGCCACCGTCAACGGGATTCTGCTCCGCCGTTGCCACCGTAGCAAGTCCATCGCCGCATTAGGGTATGGATTTGATCTTTGTGCTATTCTTAACTCCGATTCCTAGCACATTGCATTGCCATGAATCTTGCCACGTTTGAAATCTTCCTATCCAGCAAAACTACTCCCTAGATTAGTCTTGGATTGAAAATTTAGGGTTAGGTTTCCACCAAATTAATCTCGGACCGACCGAGTTGTAGAAATCGGTCTCACCGATTTGGCTCAGGCCATTGCACATGTGATTCTCGGTCTGACCGAGAATTGCAAATCGGTGTGACCGAGATCGATTCTTCGTGAAACCCTAGCAGTCTTGGTGCCACCGCTCTGTGACTCGGTCTGACCGAGTTCACTAGTTTAGGTTCCAAAAGCTGCTTCGGTATCACTGAGTTTACAAATCGGTAGCTCTGAAATGCTTTCTGTGGAAAACTAAAACTAAGTTTTTGACTCAATTTTTTGCAAAAACCTTTGTGCTTTGTGATGCTCATCTACTGTACCTCATCTACATCTATTCACAGGGTCTGCTGTCAGTGTTTGCATCATGTCAGATCAGAGTGACAGTCAGAACAAGTCTGAGGAGCAAGTTCATATGAGTGAGGGCACTAGTCCCTCTAGTACCTCAGATGATGGTAGCAGGAGCACACCCAACAATTTGCCAAACGCAGCCACCAGGACAAGGAAGAAGAGAACCTCAGATTCTAAAGATGAGGACTATGTGGCTGTTGAGGATGAGGCTACCTCAAAGAAGAAGGTGTTGAAGAAGGAATATGGCACAGCTGCATCCACTAAGCCAGGAATGAAAACCAAGGCTCCTGCAAAAAGAGTTCCAATGTCTAAGGCCAGAGCCTCTACTCAAGTAACTGTTGGGGAACGTTGCAGAAAATTAAAATTTTTCCTACGGTTTCACCAAGGTCCATCTATGAGTTCATCTAAGCAACGAGTCAAGGGGAAGAGTTTGCATCTACATACCACTTGTAGATCGAGTGCGGAAGCGTTCAAGGGAATGGTGATGATGGAGTCGTACTCGTCGTGATTTGGATCAACGATGACCAAGTGCTGAACGGACAGCACCTCCGCGTTCAGCACACGTACGGGACGGTCGACGTCTCCTCTGTCTTGATCCAGCAAGGAGGAAGGAGAGGTTGAGGAAGGCAGCTCCAAGGGCAGCACGACGGCGTGGTGCAGTTGGTGCAGCAGTATTCCGATAGAGCTTCGCCGAGCACGTATGGAGGAGGAGAGGTGTTGGGGAGGGGAGGGGCTGCGCCTTGAGTTGTGGTGTTGTAGCCCTCCCCTCACCCCTCTATATATAGGAGGAGAGGGGCAAGGGGGCCGGCCCTCTAGGGGAAACCCTAGAGGGGGGCGGCGGCCAAAGGGTGGGGGGCTTGCCCCCCAAGCAAGGGGGGTGCGCCCCCTTTAGGGTTTCCCCCCAAGAAAGTTCTGGCCTGAAGCTATTGATACAGCATGTCACATCATCAATCGTGTCTACATCCATAAGCTTCTGAATAAAACATCCTATGAGCTCCTCACTGGCAAGAAGCCAAATGTCAGTTACTTCAGAGTATTTGGAGCAAGGTGCTGGATCAAGGACCACCATCACAAGTCAAAATTTGCACCTAAAGCTCACGAAGGCTTCATGCTTGGCTATGGAAAGGACTCACACTCCTACAGAGTCTTCAACCTTTATCTCTACAAAATCGTCGAAACTGTGGATGTGAAATTTGATGAAACCAATGGTTCACAGAGAGAGATTCTGCTAAGTACACTAGACGAAGCTCCGCCCAGTGAATCTATCAAGCTGATGGGAACTGGTGAAATCATGCCCTCTGAAGCACAGCCTGAAGAGGAACTTATCATCTCAGCTCCAAATCAACCTAAAGACAATGCTCAGACCGAAGACAATCCTCCCAATGATGACAATGATCAGCAAGAGCAAAGTCTTCGTCCTGTTCATCCTCGTGTTGCAAATGAAGTACAAATTGAGAAGATAATTGACAGCATCAATGCGCCTGGTCCACTTACTCGCTCAAGAGCAACACAGTTAGCAAACTTTTGTGGGCCCTTTTCATTTGTGTCAATATCAGAACCCAAGAAAGTTGTTGAAGCTTTTATGGAACCTGAATGGATTCAAGCTATGCAAGAAGAACTTCAACAGTTCAAGCTGAACAATGTTTGGGAACTTGTCAAGCGACCTGACCCTCGCAAGCATAACATTATTGGAACAAAATGGATATACCGAAACAAGCAAGATGAGCATGGTCAAGTCGTCAGAAACAAAGCACGTCTTGTGGCTCAAGGATATACTCAAGTAGAAGGAATTGACTTCGATGAAACATTTGCTCCTGTGGCTAGGCTTGAAGCTATTCGCATACTGCTAGCCTACGCCAATCATCACAACATCTTGCTATATCAAATGGATGTGAAGAGTGCATTTCTCAATGGCAAGATTGAAGAAGAAGTATATGTCGCTCAACCACCTGGCTTTGAAGATCCAAAACATCCTGATATGGTGTACAAGCTAAACAAAGCACTGTATGGCCTCAAACAAGCTCCTCGTGCATGGTATGATACGATCAAAGACTTCCTGAAGAGCAAAGGCTTCAAACCAGGATCCCTCGATCCCACACTCTTCACGAAGACATATGATGGTGAACTGTTTGTGTGCCAAATATATGTGGACGACATAATCTTTGGCTGCACCAACCAGAAGTATACTGATGAGTTTGGATACATGATGCAAGAGCAATATCAGATGTCCATGATGGGTGAGCTGAAGTTCTTCCTTGGTCTTCAAATTCATCAGCAAAGGAATGGCATCTTCATATCTCAAGAAAAATACCTCAAAGATTGTCTGAAGAAGTTTGGAATGGAAGACTGCAAAGGCTACATGACGCCAGTGCCAACCAAACACCATCTTGGTCCCGATGACAATGGTAAAGAGTTCGATCAAAAGGTATACCGCTCCATGATTGGTTCTTTACTTTATCTATGTGCATCTAGGCAAGATATTATGCTTAGTGTTTGCATGTGTGCTCGATTCCAAGCGGCACCAAAGGAATCGCATCACTTAGCTGTGAAGCGAATTCTTTGATATTTGGCTTACACCCCAACTCTCGGATTATGGTATCCCAAGGGCTCAAAATTTGATTTGGTTGGATTCTCGGATGCTGATTATGCTGGTGACAAGGTGGATCGCAAGTCTACATCAGGGACATGTCACTTTCTTGGTCGATCACTTGTCTGTTGGTCTTCAAAGAAGCAGAACTGTGTATCACTCTCAACTGCTGAATCTGAATACATTGCTGCTGGATCCTGTTGTGCTCAGCTTCTATGGATGAAGCAAACTCTCAAGGACTATGGCATCAACCTGAAACAAGTACCTCTCTTTTGCGACAACGAAAGTGCCATCAAGATAGCCAACAATCCAGTCCAGCACTCGAAGACAAAGCACATTGAAATTCTTTATCACTTTCTCAGAGATCATGTCATAAAGAAAGATATCAACATCATTCATGTCAACACTAAAGAGCAACTGGCAGATATCTTCACGAAGCCCTTGGATGAGAAAAGGTTTTGCAAGTTATGGTGTGAGCTAATATCTTGGAATCCTCTAATGTCCTGTAATCAGGCACACATCCTAACACTTATGCATGTTGATGACTTAGATGTGCAACACACGAAGTACTGTATATCTTCAATCAATGAAGACTTACATTCTGAGTGTGAATACATTAACATGGAATTTGACTTCGGAGCGCCACGATAATTGTGCGCCGTGTCTGGGTCTAATACTCCCTATACGGTGGGTAACGCTACCACCAAATTTCTCTGTTTGAAGTGTTTCACTCATGGTGTTATTTTTGCAATGACTTCGCAATTGGTTTGTCTTCAGTTTCAATTTATCTTCATGATTTTCTACACTATGAAGATTTGATTGCATTCTGATATACACATATACTAGTGTTCTGTCCTCTACAGCATTCACTTATAGCTATGTCTTCAAGTTGAATCTTTTGAACTAAGTGAATGTGATCGGACCCTAACCTCTCTATGCTTTCAATCTCAAACTCTATCTGTCCAAATCATATGCATTCTGTTGAAACTGTGAAATGTCTTCTCTGCGTCCTAGTCAGCAGAAGGCAAAGAGATAAACATTAAGTCTGTTTTTAAATAACTCATCTTTATTATTGAAATCCGGAGAAGCCGGAACAACTCTCCGACATACCTGGCGGGCGTGGGAACGTGGTTCAACTCTAAGTATGTTGCATGCTTGCCACATGCCCCTCAGGTGTGAACCGCCAGGGGCACCAACGTAATTGCGCTGTGCTGCACACCTACTTATAAATACTTGTCCCCTGCGGTAAAGAAATCCTTCTTCCACCTCTCCACCTCGACAAAACCCTAGCGCCACCGCTAGCTCTCGACGACGTCAGCGACGAAGCGCTTAGCTGTCGCGACTTCTCTGACGCCGTCCTCACGCCGACCGCGGACATCGTCCTCTCCGCCGTCGCCATAGGTGTCCTCCGTCACCAAGTTAGGGCACGGTGGGCTGAACTGCTCGGTCTCCTATTCATCCCATCTAGCAGTTCTTCGTGCGGTAATTATAACTCTATTTTTACCACCTTTTTTATCTTCAAGATTTCATCCTATTTACCGAAAGTGGTTTCTACCTACTCGATGTTAGATCTATTCTGTCTGCATCTCATACTGCCTAGTCTATTCACTTAGATTTCCTATCTAGTTTGATTCCTCACTTGTACTTATTCACGAATTGGTACAAATCTGGAACCAACTTACCTCATATAAGTGAATGTCTTCGCATCATGAGGTCAATGTCTTCAAACAGATTTATCTTCAAAATCTTCTGAGAATGCATATGACCTCTTCCCCTTCCCTCGCATCTCTAATGCTGTCACAGGTACATGTCCGTGGGAGAATCCCTTGGTTCTCATAGTCTGCATTCGTTTGCAGAATACTTACAGCATCACATTAATTCTCCTGAAGCCAGTTCCTGCTTGACCAGCAAGTGTAAGTCTCTGAAGCCTTTGAACGTATTGAAGCCATTCAGTTTGAAGTTCATGGCTGAAAAATCAGCAAGGAAGGGTGGCAGACAACGCAGAGAAGGAACATCCAAAGATCTGCCTGATGACCTAGCAGAGCTCTACAAGACAGATCCTAAAGAGACTTATCATCAACGCAAGACACGAATCCAATGGATTCGACGCTATTGGGCTGAAGAATGGTTCAAGTACAAGTTTGTGACCAAGGAATATGCAGAGAAGAATGCTATCAAGAGACCTTGGGGTGATATTCTCTATCGAGGCCTTCAACCCAAGAACAGAGCTGAAGCTATTGCGCAAGGCTTCTATCCTTGCATGGTCCGTGGACCTCAGCCTGAGAACGCCGATCCCACATCATTACTCTGGTGTCGTGACGATGCTCTCTTCAAGCGCAACCTTCAGTTCGCCCAAGCTTCGGCCAAGAAAAACAAGAAATCATTGGGATTAGATTTCAACCCTGGTCCCTCTGCTCCCCGTGCTGACGGCTCCCGTGATGCAGAACCTAATGTCATCGGCCCCTTCTCCAACATTGACGGCCTCATCACCTACATATGGGTCCAGGGTGCCAGAGTAGATCATTCTGATAATGATGCGGATACTGATGAAGCTCCAGCTCCTCCTCCAAAGCCACTGAAGCAAAAGAAGCCAAAGACTTCAAGATCAGCTGCACCTCCAAAAGCTTCTCGTGCGAAGCCACTGGCCACTGCACCTCCTGAAGACAGTGTGCAGTCTAAAGATCAATCCCGTATCTCCAAGAGAATGGAGAAGAAAAAGCAAATTGTCAGGCATACTGATCAAACCTTGACTCCTGCTGCCATTCTGCGTGAAGAACCCATTGATCTGTCCAGCGACAAAGATCTTGCAGATGATGCCCTTGAGCAACTAATCAAGAGCAAGGAAGAAGCAGAAATCTTCAACAACTTGCCTCTCTTCGATGTGGCAATCATCCATAACTTTATTGATGAGTGGTTTGACACACCAAATCTCAGCTTTGAAGATCTGCAGCTTCCCATTGGCCTCAGCGTCTCTTTCAATGGCGCCATTGCTTCCGAGCTAGCTCTCGCTCAGCGCATCGTTGAGCTGAAGAACAAGATTGACTATGAAAAGGCTCATTTCAAGAAGCATGTGGCAAAGCTCAGTGTGCAAGATGTCAGAAATTTCAAGGTTATGCTGCATGAGCTTAAAGAAGCTTTTCTCAAGAAGCGTGAAGAAGCTCAAGGCTCTCGTGAGCGCATGAAGACTTTGGCTGATAAGTGTGTGCTTGCCTACAATGAGGCTGAGAAGCGCAAGTCACTTGGCCGTCCTGGCATTGACCCCAGGATGGCTGCAAAGAAAAAGAAGAAGCTTTCTGCTGACCAGCCTGCACCTTCAAGCCAAGAAGCCCCTCGCATTATCTTCCCAAGCAGTATGACTGGCTCGAAGCCAAAGGTCACCACCACCGCTTCAGAACAGAAGAAGACGAGGGCTGCCGAGGCTGAAGCCAAAAAGAGGAAGAATACTGAAGCCTCTGATGCCGCTCCCTCCAAGAAGAAGCGCAAGACCAAGAAGACTAGGGCTGCTCCCACAGAGCCCTTAGTTGTTGAACCCATTTCAGTGGTTCGCCCTGCGTCAGAACATCAAGAAAGAAGGATGATAGTTCATGAGCCTGCTTCCACAGAGGCTCATGAAGCTGAAGACATTCCAGCAGCTGAACCCACCGCTGCTGAAGACATTGGTCATGATGACAATGTTGAAGATGATGAAGTTCTTCCTTAGATTGAACACAATGTGGTATCATCGCCTGTTCTTACGAACAACAAACTCATCAGCATTGGTCGTCCTCTGATGCCAACTGCTCAGGAAGCATCGTGGGCTGATCACCCACAGCAACAAGACTCCCCCAGTACTCCCCAGCAACAACAACAAGCTACACCTCCCGTGCAAGAAGAAGATGAAGACTTTGAGGCCCAGCCAACTCCATCTCCAAAGGCGTTGCCAGCAATTCGCAGGCGTCGCAAAGGACAAAGGCCTCAAGTCCCTCTGTCGAGCGTTCCAGAAGGAGAAGTGCAACGCCAGCCTGTTGCACGTCAAGTATTTTCTGAACCCACTCCAACTGTGAATGTCTCCGCGTCTGAAGCACACGCTGCTGAAGACATTCCGGCTGCATCAGCCGAGGACAATCAAGAAGACGTACGTGTCCCTACTCCCCCTGTTAATGAAGAGGTTGTTCCTGATGTGAACGTGCCAGTGCCCGACCCTCCTGCTCATCAAGTGGAGGTTGAAAATGTTAAAGCTTCCACCACCAACGCCAATGAAGCCAATGACGTAGTCATGGCTGAAGCTAATGTGGATCTTGAACCAACCAGTGTGCCTGAAGCTAATGAGGCCACTGTGCCTGAAGCCAATGAGGCCACTACACCTGAAGCTAATGAGGAAACTGCTCCTGAAGCACCTGTTGTGCAGCCTGAAGCCTCAGCTGTTACTCCTGCTCCTGTTCCGCCACCAAGGCCCCATACAATTGAGGAAGCATACAGTCATGGTCAGCTAACCACTGTCCGATGGCCCATTCTAGTACCTCCGCCTACTGCCTCTGGACCTCAATTTGATTATCATGTTGAGCATAGGCCTCAGGTCCAGAAGCCAAAGCCAAGACTGCCAAGGTTTCCAGGTACTGCAAACTCACCAGGGTCCTTCAGTGCTAATGGCTTCAAAAGCCACAATGCCTTCTTTGACAGCGCCAAGAACCCCTACTCAAAGCCAAGGATATCATCAGATCGGTTCTGGAGCTATCAGCAGAGAAGCTATTACTCCGGCGTTCTATATGATCAAGGGCGCATTTTCCCTCATATGCGCCTCGACACTGAAGCCATTGCTGGACTGCCGTGCTTAGAAGAAGCACTTGATTGCTTTGATGATGCTGGTCTGCTCAACTTTGTGACAGACAAAGAACACTGGAATGAAGAGCTATTGCTTCAATTCTATGCTACTCTACACATTCGCGGCTACTACAGAAATATCAAGACATGGGTTCTCGAGTGGATGACTGAAAATGTTCATCATGAAGCCAAAGCTTTGGATATCATTGAGCTTACAGGCCTAGCCACTCCTGGAGAGCTATATGAACCTGATTGTCAACTACACCGCAATGCTTTGGAGAGCATCTTCCATAAGCCAGAACCCAACATGAGCCAGATGTTGAGCATGATGAAGCCATTGCCATCTGACGCTGAATATCCAACAGAGTTCTTTGTTGAAGACCTTGAGTATCTGCCGCGCACAATATATCATATTATCAGGCGAACTCTATGGCCTATCAAAGGACATTCATCATCAGCCAAGCTTGAAGGAGCCATGAAGACTTTGGTCTTTTACATTCTCAATGGCATCAGCTTCAATACTCAAGAATTCTTCATCAGGCAACTTGCTGCTTCTGGATCTGATCTTTTTGGTCTGAAGTTTTATGCTCCATGGGTCATGCGCCTCATCAAGCGACACTCATCTGTCAACTATCAGCCCTCTGCTCGCAATCATCTAATCTTTTTGCCAGAGGTTGATATGTCAGTTGAAGCCATATACTTTGACCCTGCCAAGAAGCCTCTTTGTCTTCAGAATGTCGAGCACCAAAGCTTCACTCAACCCACTGAAGGCGTCCAAGCTGCAACACGAATCTATCCAATGGCTGGAAATACTCGTCTGCCTCATCGTGCACCTACTGAAGCCACTGAAAGCACCATTGCCTAAAGGCCTCAGAAGTGCTCTCGCATTCTCAATGACCAAGAACTTCTTGTGGCCTTTCATCAGAAACAAGATAAGCATCACTATTGGCTCAAGAGACAGATGCAAAGCCTCTTGGTGGATGTCAATCGCATTTGAAACCTTGCCACCAAGAATGCATTTGTTGCTCATGAGACTTGCCGGCGATCATGGAAGAGTTTGACTCTGCTAAGTGCTGAAGCAACGATGGATTCAATGAAAGATTCCAGTTTGACTCCACTCCTCCACGGACTGATGTCCTACGTCGAACTCCATCTCTTGAAGACTCTGACTATTCTTCCTCCGCGGCAAATGTAAATGCTAGAGTGATCGATGATGAAGATGATGCTACTTCACCACCTCCTACTACTGCACGCATCGACACTGCACCAAGTACGTCTGCACCGCCAACCAACGACGACAACCCTGCTGCTTCACCTACTCATGAGGACGAGTAGATGCTCTATGTCTTCAAACCTTTTTGGTCATTACTGACAAAAGGGGGAGAAGCGTATGAGTTGATAGTCTTCAAGCGGGTTCATATGGGCGGTTGCATTATATTTTGCCTCGTGCTTACAACTCTTGCTTTCAAACATTTGGTTCTTTAAGTTGTAACACTTAAACTTGATGGTCGTTTGCTACTTATTTGCTTTACTGTGATGTGATGATAAATTCCGCACGTGCGATGATAACTTCCGCACTTAGATCATTCTGCAGATGTCCATTTTTCATTATGCATGTCATTCTACTTGCTGTATCATTTCATGCATGATGAATTATCTTCATAAGTTGAAGAGGATCTCCACAAGTACAACCTGCCATGTGCATTTGCATTCCAAAAGCAAATTATTTATATGCACATCTTCAGGGGGAGCCCTTGCTACTTATGAAGACAATTCCCTATCCGTACAATTTGACATACTTTATCCCCGTTGAAAACTTCAACCAGTTTGTCATCAATCACCAAAAAGGGGGAGATTGTAAGTGCATCTAGTGCCACCCCTAGTTGGTTTTGGAGTATTGACGACAAAGTTGGTTGAGGGACTAATGCGTTTGTGAGAATTGCAGGATAACGCAGGTAGTGTCCCTCATTGATTCGGTTTACCTACCGGAGATGACCCCTAAAAATGTATGAAGACGTTGAAGACAATGGTGGTATGAGAAGATATTCATATTGAAGACTATGACTGGAGAAGACATTGAGTGAAGATTATGGAGCGCGAAGACTGTGTGGTTTCGTTGTTTCCTTTTCTTCTTTGTTGAGTCATAGGAACCACCGTACTGTTAAGTGAGGTCCAAGTGAACTAAGTCAGAGTGACTGAAGTGATGCTCAACCCAAATCCTATGTCTTCGAGCGAAGACAATGAGAGCAAATCTTATCCAGAGTTGGATGAGTCAGCTTTGCTTGTAGCCCAAGTAAAGTTGCCGTGTGTGTTTGAAATCTGACCGTTGGAACACGTGTCAGTTCCTTAGTGACACAGGGTCATTTCGGATATATCAGGTCAGGTTGCCCGGTGGCTATAAATAGCCCACCCCCTACACCATAAATTGGTGGCTGCTTAGAGTTTGTGCATGGCTTTTGTCGTTTGAGAGCAACCCACCTCGAAGTCTTTGAGAGAGAGAAATCCTTGCGAGGACAAAGCCCAAACACCCAGATCCAAAGAGTGTTAGGCATCACTGAAGTCTTTCTGTCTGTGTGACCTGAAGACTTATTACACTGGAGGACTGTGTATCCTCCAGCCGGTTAGGCGTCGCGTTCTGAGCATCCAAGAGTCATTGTGGATTGCCGGTGAACGAAGTCTGTGAAGGTTTGGAAGTCTACCTTGAAGACTTACCAGAGTGATTGAGCGAGGACTGGGTGTCCTTAGCTCAAGGGGAATAAGGTGAAGACGCGGTATTCTGAGTTGAATCTCAGCCTCCCTAACCAGACGTACAGTTGTCACAGCAATTGGAACTGGTTCAACAAATCCTGTGTCTTCAACAGGTGACTGGTTCTATCCTATCCCTTCCTTTACTTAAGTTTGTCTTCGTGAAGTCATTGCCTATCTGTCACATCTCTTTTACTTCATTGCTTGACTACTACTGTTGATTGGCTTCATACTATCTTCCATCCTGATCCTTACTACTTAGCTGCTATTAGTCCTGTACTTTCACATCATTGCATACTTGACTATGGCTTGCTTATGGTAGTTTATCTTCCACTGCATATTAACTAGGTCATTTCTATTGCTTGTCTTCGAAACTTCCAAGTTTTGAAGACTTTCATAAAAATCGCCTATTCACCCCCCCCCTCTAGTCGATACTAGCACTTTCAACCCCCATGAACACCTCACAATAGAAGGCGAAGAGAGACAGAAGGAGGATGGAGTTGGCATGGATGTGAAGCACATGGAGACCGTAGTGGTGAAGGATGGCGAAAAAGAAGGAGGAGAATGGAGGTACCAGCCCGGAGTATACACTGTGCATGAAGAAGGGGAAGAAGTTGCTGCCCGCGGGCTCCGGGGCAGCGGTGGCGACCTGGAGTGCAGTCTTCCCCCACTGATTTTCGTTGCTCGCCGTTAGGAGGAGTGTTGCCTGGAGCTTCTCTTCGGGCACGTAGGGCACCATCAGCCCAGGCTCATACCAGGCGGCGCCGGCAGCCGAGGAGGAAGCCGTGGCCTTTTCGGCGGCCATCAGGCAGAGGATTTGATGGAGAACTAGCAGATGTGGTGAGATCTTCCGCTATGGGCAGAAAGGGGATCTGGAGCAAGACGAAGAAGGAGCAATGAAAGCCTGGCGGCAGGCGGCACCCCTTTTGTCAGACTGGAGCAGTTGCCGAGGCAGCATAGGGAAGCGGAGTCGCCCACGTCTGATACGTCTCTAACGTATCTATAATTTTTATTGTTCCATGCTATTATATTACCCCTTTTGGATGTTTATGGGCTTTATTTTACACATCTATATCATTTTTGGGACTAACCTACTAACCGGAGGCCCAGCCCATATTGCTGTTTTTTTTGCCTATTTCAGTATTCGAAGAAAAGGAATATCAAACGGAGTCCAAACGGAATGAAACCTTCGGGAGTGTGATTTTTGGAATGAACGTGATCCAAAGGACTAGGAGTGCAAGCCAAGAAGCTGCCGAGGCTCCCACGAGATAGGAGGGCGCCCCCCCCCCCTGTAGGGCGTGCCCCCTGTCTCGTGGGCCCCTCGGGCGGCCACCGACGTACTTCTTCCTCCTATATATACCTACGTACCCCGAAAACATCCAGGAGAAGGACGAAACACAATTTCCACCACCGTAACCTTCTGTATCCGCGAGATCTCATCTTGGAGCCTTTGCCGGCACTCTGCCGGAGGGGGAATCGACCACGGAGGGCTTCTACATCAATATCCTTGCCCCTTCGATGAGTTGTGAGTAGTTTACCACAGACCTACGGGTCCATAGTTATTAGCTAGATGGCTTCTTCTCTCTTTTTGGATCTCAATACAATGTTCTCCCCCTCTCTTGTGGAGATCTATTCGATGTAAACTCTTTTTGCGGTGTGTTTGTCGAGTTCCGATGAATTGTGGGTTTATGATCAAGTTTATCTATGAATAATATTTGAATCTTCTCTGAATTCTTTTATGTATGATTGAGTTATCTTCGCAAGTCTCTTCAAATTATCAGTTTGATTTGGCCTACTAGATTGATCTTTCTTGCCATGGGAGAAGTGCTTAGCTTTGGGTTCAATCTTGCGGTGTCCTTACCCAGTGACAGAAAGGGTTGCAAGGCATGTATTGTATTGTTGTCATCGAGGATAACAAGATGGGGTTTATATCATATTGCTTGAGTTTATCCCTCTACATCATGTCATCTTGCTTAATGTGTTACTCTGTTCTTATGAACTTAATACTCTAGATGCAGGCAGGAGTCGGTCGATGTGTGGAGTAATAGTAGTAGATGCAGGTAGGAGTCGGTCTACTTGTTATGGACGTGATGCCTATATACATGATCATGCCTAGATAATCTCATAACTATGCGCTTTTCTATCAATTGCTCGACAGTAATTTGTTCACCCACCGTAATACTTATGCTATATTGAGAGAAGCCTCTAGTGAAACCTATGGCCCCCGGATCTATCTCTTATCATATTTGCTTCCAATCTACTTTTATTTGCATCTTTACTTTTTGCATCTATATTATAAAATACCAAAAATATATTTATCTTATCATACTATCTTTATTAGATCTCACTTTCGCAAGTGGCCGTGAAGGGATTGACAACCCCTTTATTGCGTTGGTTGCGAGTTCTCAGTTTGTTTGTGTAGGTGCGTGGGACTTTTGAGGAGCCTCCTACTGGATTGATAA
Organism: Triticum dicoccoides; assembly: GCF_002162155.2. Classification (NCBI taxonomy): domain Eukaryota; kingdom Viridiplantae; phylum Streptophyta; class Magnoliopsida; order Poales; family Poaceae; genus Triticum; species Triticum dicoccoides. Next base: position 124,528,905 of record NC_041389.1, read on the forward strand.
CTTGGTTCTCAAAAACTGAGGGAAATACTTACGCTACTATTGCTGCATCACCCTCTCCTCTTCGAGGAAAACCAACGCAAGCTCAAGACGTAGCAACATCCAATCAGTTTCCATGCATCATCAGGCCGCAGGCGGTTAGGGCCCGTGGCGCTTCGCACATGCCCTTTGGCTTAGCCTAGAAGTCAAGTCCGAGCGCTCCTTGGGCCCGGGGGATACCATCGACGTCCTGGACTTGGGGGTATCCAGTCCTACCTGCCTGCGGCCCACCCCATGGCTCCATCGATGGCCTGGTACGGCCCAGCTTCAACATCAACACCACAAGACCCTCGCGAGGCAGACGACGCCAAGACCCCTGAAGGAGTTAGCCTCCTCAGGAGGGCTCCTAAGGGGCGGAGAGATCTATGCAGCTACCTCATGAGGCTCAACTGACGTGAGCCATGATGACCGAGGCCAGGCGGGCGCCAGGCGGGTGCAGAGCGTAGGTTTCCTCTTCGGTGCAAGGGAGGCAAGCCACAAGCGCGGAGTCCCGAGGAATTGGCAAATGGTTTCCATTATGGTGCAACAAGACCAAGACCGCCAGGACGACAAGACGGAGGTCATCACCGAGCCCACCACAGCATCATGACCAGATGCTTTTCGCAGGCGGAGACTACTTATGCCAGGATATATTGTACTACTTGTCCCCTTTCAAATCCCATCGTTGTGGGATCCCTTCCCGCTCATATTTGGGAGGAGGACCAAGGCACTATATATAGGACTTAGCCACCACCATAGCAGGGGAGAGACCAGTTCCACCCCGAGCATCACACCAGCTTAAGAACACCTCACCTCCTGAGGCTTGTTCATTCTTGTAACTAGTTCATCCATAGCCCCTCGAGGCAATCCACCACACCACGCTGGAGTGGGGTATTACACCTTAACAGTGGCCCGAACCAGTATAAATCTCTGTGTCTTTGTGTCTCTGTGAGCTCTTCACGCTAGGCTAGGGAGGATCATGAGTAGGCAGGCTGGGCAGGTTGAGATCTCCGCATGCACCCCGGTGTTCGAACCTCTCACGGGTTGCCGGACCCCGAAATCATACACCCACCATATACCTTCCTCAAAACAGCCACCATACCTACCTATTATGGCATTTCCATAGCCATTCCGAGATATATTGCCATGCAACTTTCCACCATTCTGTTTATTATGACACGCTTGATCATTGTCATATTGCTTTGCATGATCATGTAGTTGACATAGTAATTGTGGCAAAGCCACCTTTCATAATTCTTTCATACATGTCACTCTTGATTCATTGCACATCCCGTTACACCGCCGGAGGCATTCACATAGAGTCATATTTTGTTCTAAGCATTGAGTTGTAATTTTTCGAGTTGTAAGTAAATAGAAGTGTGATGATCATCATTATTAGAGCATTGTCCCATGTGAGGAATAAAAAAACAAAAAAGAGAGGCCAAAGAAGCCAAGAAAAAAAGAGAAAGAACAAAAAGGAAAAAAATGAGAGAAAAAGAGAGAAGGGGCAATGTTACCATCCTTTTTCCACACGTGTGCTTCAAAGTAGCACCATGATCTTCATGATAGAGAGTCTCTTATTTTGTCACTTTCATATACTAGTGGGACTTTTTCATTATGGAACTTGGCTTGTATATTCCAACTATGGGCTTCCTCTAATGCCCTAGGTATTCATGAGCAACCAAGTTGGATGCACACCCACTTAGTTTCTTATTGAGTTTTCATACACTTATAGCTCTAGTGCATCCGTTGCATGGCAATCCGTACTAACTCACATTGATGGGCATCTCCATAGCCCGTTGATACACCTAGTTGATGTGAGACTATCTCCCTCTTTTCGTCTTCTCCACAACCACCATATTCTCTTCCACCATAGTGCTATGTCCATGGCTCACGCTCATGTATTGCGTGAAAGTTGAAAAGGTTTGAGAACATCAAAGTACGAAACAATTGCTTGGCTTGTAACCGGGGTTGTGCATAATTTGAGTATTTTGTGTGATGAAGATGGAGCATATCCAGACTATATGATTTTGTAGGGATTAGCTTTCTTTGGCCATGTTATTTTGAGAAGACATAATTGCCTTGTTAGTATGCTTGAAGTATTATTGTTTTTATGTCAATATTAAACTTTTGTTTTAAATCTTTCGGATCTGAACATTCATGCCACAATAAGGAGAATTACATGGATAAATATGTTAGTTAGCATTCCACATAAAAAATTCTGTTTTTATCGTTTACCTACTCGAGGACGAGCAGGAATTAAGCTTGGGGATGCTTGATACGTCTCTAATGTATCTATAATTTTTGATTATTCCATGCTATTATATTATCTGTTTTGGATGTTTTATATGCATTTATATGCTATTTTGTATTATTTTTGGGACTAACCTATTAACCTAGAGCGCAGTGCCAGTTTCTATTTTTTGCCTGTTTTAGAGTTTCGCAGAAAAAGAATACCAAACAGAGTCCAAACGGAATGAAACCTTCGCGATGATCTTTCTTGGACCAGAAGCAAACCAGGAGACTTGGAGATGAAGTCGGAGATGCAACGAGGCGGCCATGAGGGTGGAGGGCGCGCCCCCTACCTCATGGGCCCCTCGGAGCTCTCCTGGCCTAGTTCTTTCACCTATATATACTCATATACACCAAAACCATCAGGGGGAGCCACGAAAACACTTTTCCATCGCCGCAACCTTCTGTACACATGAGATCCCATCTAGGGGCCTTTTCCGACGTCCTGTCGGAGGGGGATTCGATCACGGGGAGATTCTACATCAACACCATTACCCTTCCGATGAAGTGTGAGTAGTTTACCACAGACCTACGGGTCCATAGCTAGTAGCTAGATGGCTTCTTCTCTCTCTTTGATTTCTCAATACCATGTTCTCCTCGATGTTCTAGGAGATCTATTTGATATAATACTCTTTTGCGGTGTGTTTGCCGAGATCCGATCAATTGTGGATTATGATCAGATTATCTATGAATATTATCTGAATCTTCTATGAATTATTATATGCATGATTTGATATCTTTGCAAGTCTCTTCGAATTATCAATTTAGTTTGTCTTACTACATTGGTTTTTCTTGCAATGGGAGAAGTGCTTAGCTTTGGGTTCAATCTTGCGGTGTCCTTTCCCAGCGATAGTAGGGGCAACAAGGCACGTATTGTATTGTTTCCATCGAGGATAAAAAGATGGGGTTTTCATCATATTGCTTGAGTTAATTCCTCTACATCATGTCATCTTACTTAATGCGTTACTCCATTCTTTATGAACTTAATACTCTAGATGCATGCAGGATAGTGGTCGATGTGTGGAGTAATAGTACTAGATGCAGGATCGTTTCGGTCTACTTGACACGGACGTGATGCCTATGTTCATGATCATTGCCTTAGATATCATCATAACTTTGCGCTTTTCTATCAATTTCTCGGCAGTAATTTGTTCACCCACCATAATGTTTGCTATGTTGAGAGAAGCCACTAGTGAAATCTATGGCCCCCGGGTCTATTTTACATCATATTAGTTTCCCATCAACTTGCCAATTTCTATCGCCGTTCCTTTATTTTGCAGTCTTTTACTTTCCGTTCTATAAACCAAAAATACTAAAAATATTTACTTTACCATTTATCTATCTCTATCAAATCTCACTTTGCAAGTAACCGTGAAGGGATTGACAACCCCTTTATCGCGCTGGGTGCAAGTTTGTTGATTGTTTGTGCAGGTATTCGATGAGTTGTGTGTTGTCTCCTACTGGATTGATGGTTCTCAAACTGAGAGAAATACTTACTCTACTTTGCTGCATCACCCTTTCCTCTTCAAGGGAAAAACAACGCAAGATCAAGAAGTAGCACTGGGTGTTTCACCTTAGCCTTATGACCCCATCCTAGCCACGCAGTACATTGACTTCAATGCTATGAAATGTCATAAGATCCTCAGTGGTGAACCCCATGATTTTACTTATAACTTGCTGTTTAATAAAAGGTCCATTGTGGACACCTTTTTGCTTGCACCTGCTCTCTTTGATGTTCACAGTAAGGGAAGATATTATGTTCTTGAGGCGAGGCCTGAGCACATAACGAGGCAGTTGTGGCTACACGGCGGGCTGAGGCATCCGCACCAAGAGCCTCCGTGAGCTATCACTCCGACCATTATGCAAGTCACTAATGGAGTACCAAGTTAGGCCAAAAGCCTAAGCTCGGGGGAGTACGTATTTCCACCGACATTACTTTCATGTTCACATATTTCATTCCAGTTGTCGGTGTCCACACTTTTTCATTGTATTATCCATGCTAGATTTATCTTCTCGCCTTTTTCTTGTGTGTTTGAAAAACTTTGAGAAAATACAAAAATAGTTCATGTTTTTTTATTTTTCTTTCTAGTGTAGTTAGTTGTAGTATTTAAAATGAAAACTCAAAAAGATTTCCTTGTTCTTCTTTTGCTTGTTGGGAGCTTCCCGTGTAAATAGTTTTTCTCATTCTTGTTTTTCCCTTTTATTTGCTCGTTCAAGAAAAAAAATAAAAACTCCAAAAATATTTCAGTGTGTTTCGCTGAATTTCTTTTCTTTCTATTGAGTCATACTGAGGAGAAGACCATGATGAAAATGTTGAGTGGCTCTCATATGCATTATTGTTGATCTAATAAAGAGCTCATATTACCTTGTCTTCTCCTTTTGCATAAAATGTTTGCAGATTCCAGCTTAGTTCACCACACTCTTGCACTATTATTATTTTCACATTGTTCAGTCGTGCAAGTGAAAGGCAATAATGACGATATTTTATGAACTGGTTGTGGCAGAGAGAAACGGGTATGAACTTTGTCAGATTTAGGGTTCTGGCAAAACCCTTGAGGTTCGAACACTGGGGTGCGCACGATGATTTCCCCCTACCGAATCTCGTCCTCAGCCTCGCCGCGATCTCTAAGCTTAGCTCGACGAACTCGCAACACAAGAGACACAAGATTTATACTGGTTCGGACCACCATTGTGGTGTAATACCCTGCTCCAGTGTGGTGGTGGTGGATTGCCTCTTGGGCTGATGATGAACAGTACAAGGGAAGAACAGCCTCCTGAGGAGAGGTGTTCTTGTTGTAGGTGGGTGCGAGGATGAACTGAGTTCGCTTCTCTCCTCGCTTGTTTGTCTACTTTTGTTGCTAGTTCAGTTATGTTCTCATTTTTCTTTCTACTGTGGTGGCTAGCCCTATTTATAGAGGCCCTGGTCCTCTCCCCAAATATTGAGTGGGAAGGGATCCAACAATGGCCGATTTGAAAGGGGACAGCTAGTACAAGCTATCCTGACTAAAGGTGGTCTTCGCCTATCAAAGACGCTGGTGGTGACACCGTCTTGGGCTCCACGATGACCTCCGTCCTGTCGTCCTGCTGGTCTTGGTCTTGTTGCACTAATATGGAAACCTTTGCCTGATGCCTCGGTACTTCGCGCCTGCGCTTGCCCCCTGAGCACCAAAGAGGAAACGAGGACACTACGCGCTGGCGCCCGCCTGGCACCCGCCTGGCCTTGGTCATCATGGCTTGCATAACGGGAACCTCACGAGGTACCCCTTGCCTTGATCTATCCGCCCCCTCGCGAACCTTCCTGGTGAGGCCGCTCCTGAGGAGGCCTCATGTCGTCCGCCTCATGAGGCTTGGCCCCTCGCGAGGATCTTGAGCGTTGGTTGACAAAGACGGGTTGTACTGGGCCACTGGTGGAGCCACGCTGTGGGCCGCAGGCAGGCAAGTCTGGGGACCCCCGTTCCCAGAACGCCGACAGTAGCCCCCGGGCCCAAGGCGCGCTTGGACTTGGCTTAGCACCAAAGCCAAAGGGCAAGTGCGGAGCGCCGCGGGCCCCAATAGCCCACTGCCTTGGTTGACGCGTGGCGACTGATTGGACGCGGGTGTCTCCGCTTCCCCATGCTGCCTCAGCAACCGCCAAACTTGACGAGTCCCTGCTGCATGCAGAAAAAGGGTTATCTTTACCTGCGATCGTGGAGGTCGACGGTTGGCCTTCCTTGGGCTATAAATGAGGAGGGGTAGAGCCCTTGTTGCCCATTTCTTCCTGCTCCGCCTGCTTCTTCTTCCCTGCTCCACCTCCAGTCTTGACACCAATGGCGCCGATCCATAGATTCTCGGCCGAAGAGAAGGGGAAGGCTCCCCGGGACAGACCCGATCCGCTCCCGTCAAAGAAGAGGTCGGTCCACCATCGTGGTGAGGTCGTGAGGCAGGAGATGACGAGGCCTTGGTGCGAGAGGCCATCTCCTGGGTACCCGTTACCCCAGTGTGCCCAAGCCGAGGGCTCCGGAGAAAGGGGTGGAGAGCGGCGCCGCCCGCACCGCAGCCACGGTCAGCGCGCCGTGGTGGCGCGTGCTGTCGCCCCTAGAGTCCATGCCGCGGACTCCTCTCGCAAGCTCGTGCTGTGGGCGGCGATGCCTCCAAGCACCTGGATCTGCTTCCCTTCGTTCTTCACCACTGAGATGCCACCGGGGGGCATCTCGGGCTTTGGCTGCAGCACGCCGACTGTGGCGCCCCGGCAACCGGAGCGGAAGTTGAAGTCGTTCCCTCGAGCAAGATCTTCATGACCCGAGGTTGGGGCGAGGTCGCCCGGGTCTGCCGAATGGGGGCGCCCTCACGATCCATTTTTAATACGATGGCGCCTACACATTGTCCTTCAAGGTCTTCAACACAGAAGGCTGCTGCCTGGAGTGCTGCCCGGAGGGGGAAGTCGAGATATCGACGCGGCAGGGGCTGGGCCTGCCGTCCGCTCCTCCAGCAGCCCCTCTGACAGCAGCAGCAATGCTTGGGAGTCCGGCGAATCTCCCAAACTCTATGAGACTCCGGAGACGAGCGACGACAGCTACGCGCCCTCGAGATCTCGCCGCTCCCGGAGCAAGGCGGCAACATTGGGCCGTCGCCGCCGCTGATCTGGTAGGGGTTGGCGCCAGTCTCCCGTGGCCCACTGTTGATGATGGCGTCGGCCACGAAGGTGCGTGTAGTTAGGGCTCCTCAAAGTTCTTTTTTTGTTCCCTGCAAGGAATCGAGAAACACCCCGCGGGGGCGTGTAAAGGGTTCGCGATGTCTTTTGTTGATGTTATCCTTATTATGAAATCGTGCGAGTGCTTGTCCTATTCCGGCTTGGTTCCCCCTTTCTAACCTCGCGATGACTTAGCGCTCTACGCTGACAGGTGTCGGTCCCTAGGCAGGCTGCAACCGTCGCTGGTATGCCAGGTCGTGATGTCGTGGTCAAGGCCAGGAGGTGAGCGGCCCGAGGTCTAGTAAGAGCCCCTGAGGCGCGATGCTTAGGAGGTTCCCTTTAGAACGCAAGCAGCCGCCGAGAGGCAAGAAAGGAAGGCAACATTGCCGCCACAGGGCTGCAACAAGTGAGAATTTCACGTCGTAATGATCAGTTGTTCCAAGCGCGAAACTTATCTCGGTAATCTGGAGTCATTCCAATGCGTTGCGCCAGACTTGAGCGTCGGCAGCCGTGGCGCAGCTAGGTTAGGCCACGCGAGCCTCACCCTTCTTCCCCGCACTCTCCTTCATGCTCTACTTCCTTAGGTCCCGACCCTCGAGTAGCCGCCGCTGGTATGCCAGGTCGCGATGCCGTGGTCAAGGCCAGGGGTGAGGGCTGGAGAGCCAGTAAGAGCTCCTGAGTCGTGATGCTCAGGAGCCCCCCTTTTAACGTGCAAGTGGATCGCATGGAAAAGAGAGGGAACTCATGGTGCTGCCCGCTGTAGACCTCAGGAGGTTCCTGCAAATCAGCATGAGAAAGGCACGGGTTGCCATTATGATTGCCGGCCGGCCACTGGTTGCTCCGAGAGAAGGGTGAGGGCATCGAGGGCCTGGTAAGGTGACGCGCGTGGGGCCTGCCGCGGGCCAGAGGTCGACCGCTCAGATTTGTTGGTGTTGCAGGGGCGGACCCGTGCACAAGCGCCGTGCCAGTGCGAGCGGCTCCCGTGGTAGGTGGCAATCGAGTAGGTGATAATCATAGGTAGATTAGGCATGAATGGCAAATCAGCTTACGTAAATGCACAATGGATACATGCCATTGGGTCAGAACCAAGCAGCTTGGAGATGATGCAGCCCGAGGGGCCCCCCATGAAGGTAAGCTAAAGACATAAAAAGAGATACATGCCGCAGGGATGGACCCACACGGCCTGGGAATGATGCAGCCCTGAGGGCGCTCCCTGCTGAAATGAACTTGGGAGATGTCACCTGGTTCCGTTGTAGAGGGGGTGCTGGGGCAGCTGAAGATGCGCGGTGAAGAGGCCGATCCTCACGAGCCACCGGGGCCCTGAGCCTCAGGAGGCTCTGGGGGTCCAGGTGGTTCCTTGAGGACCGTCTCCATTTCTTCTAGGACCGCGTGGTGCCTGGCCTCCTGAGCCGCCAGGATGCTCTGCAGGTGACGCTGGTAGGTGGCAACCGCATTCGGTAGACCGAAAGGCATGCGAACGTAGCTGTGCGGTGGACCCTTGCAGCGTCCCACGCGTGAAGGCCAGAAGCGCTTCTGAGATGCGGCTCGGTTGAGCCCTGGGACGTTGATGTAGATACGCAGCCCATCATCCTCGCCTGGATGGGGAGCCACGCCAGGCGAGCAGCGGTCGCCGCGCACGGCCCTTGCTTCTTGAAGCTCCTGAGTGGTCTTGGCAATGAACTCCTGAACGTTGGGCTTTCCATGCCCTGTGCCTTCCTGAGGGAAACGTGCCACGAAGCACGCCTCCAAGTGGTGGCCGAGCACCTCCCTCGTGATGTTGGCGAGGTCTGAGGCCCTCCAAAAGAGAGCCCCCGAGCCCTGCCCGAGGAGGGCGCCGGGCGCGCCTTTCTATCCGAGGGAAGGAGGCGCCCCAGGCACGGGCGCTGATCTTGATGCGGCACCACCCGAGATGCCGACCTCCTGAGGCCTTGTTCGGAGTGGTTGCTTCTTCTTCTTGGGGATGGCCTCAGGAGGGTTCTTGCCCTTGCTGTCCGGGTCCTCGATTGCTGCGGTTTGGAAGGCACGCTTGAGGGAGCACACCGCATCTCCCTCTTCGCAGGGGACCGTGATGATTCCGCCGCTTCCTGGCATCTTGAGGACGTTGTAGCCGTGGTGGGTCACTGCCATGAACTTGGCCAGGGCTGGATACCTGAGGATGGCATTGTTCGGCAGGTGGATGTGGGCGACATCGAAGTCGATGAGCTCGGTACGGTAGTTGTCGCACTGTCCGAAGGTGACAGGGAGGCGGACCTACCCTATCGGGGTGGTGGAACCGTCGGTAACTCCTGAGAAGGGCTTGGTAGGCTGGAGCTGATCGTATGGCACTTGAAGGTTGTCGAACATCTCAACGGATAGGACATTAAGCCCTGCGCCACCATCGATGAGGGTCTTGGTGACTTGCACATTGCTGATGACGGGTGAACAGAGCATCGGGAGAATGCCTGTAGTAGCCGCACACTTGCGTTGATCTGCCGAGTTGAAGGTGATGGCGCACTTGGACCACCTGAGTGGGTGTGTGGCCTAGAGCCTGGGGAGGGCTGCGTTCACCTCGCGAGCAAACTACTTGAATATACGCTGAGAGGCTGGGGCCTGAGCTCCGCCCAAGATGCAAGCGATAGCACGTGGCTCCTGGTAGCCCCCAGCCCCCTCGTCCTGATGATGGTCGCCATTCCTTCTTGGCGGCAGCGGCAACGGAAGAAGGCCCACGTTACCCTGGGGGCGCCCTCGCGAGGCTGGTCCCTCCAGGCGCCCTCGCGAGGCTGGTCCTGCCAGCGATCCTCACGAGGTCGGTCACGCCACTCCTGGCAAGGGCCACGGTCATCCCATCGTCCTTCGCCATGTCCTCCTCCTTGGCCATAGCCCCGGTCATTGCGCTCGGGGTGTCAACCGAAGCGTCCTTCTCGAACGACCCTGAGCTCCTGGCAATCGTTGGTGTTGTGGGTGTGGAGGTTGTGGTAGGCGCAGAACGGTCGGCTACCCTTGGACGACTCCGGCTAGTCCCTGCCGCGCTTCGTGTCTGGTTCTGCCGCGAGCACGGCCACTCCCTTGCGCCTCACGTCCTTGGCCTTGGTCTTCTTTTCTTCCAGGTCGGCAGCTGGGAGCTCGAGGAGGGAGAGGCGTCCCTCCTCAGCTCTTGCGCACTTGGTCGCCAGGTTGAATAGCTCCAGGGATGTGCACAACTCCTCGTGGATGGAGAGCTCCTCCTTCATCTTGACGTCACAGACGCCATCAGAGAATGCTGAGATGATGGCCTCGTCCGTCACCTTGGGGATCTTGAGGCGGACGCTGTTGAAGTGCTGGATGTATTTCTGCAGGGTCTCCCTGGGCTGCTGCTTGATGCAACGCAGGTCACCCGCGACCGGGGGGCGGTCGCAAGTGCCCTGGAAGTTGGCGATGAAGCGGCTGTGCATTTCGTCCCAGGAGGAGATCACGCCAGGAGGCAGGTTCAGGAGCCACGAGCGGGCATCATCCTTGAGTGCCATGAGAAACCAATTCGCCATGACTTTCTCGTCGCCCTTGGCCGCCTCGATGCTCAGCTCGTAGAGCTGCAAGAACTCCGTGGGGTCGGGGGTGTCGTCATAGCGAGGAGGCAGGTCCGGCTTGAACTTGCCCGGCCAGGCGACGCTACGCAGCTCGGGGGTGAAGGCGCGGCAGCCTGCTGTGGTCACCGGGGCCCTTTGCTTGCGCGGAGCTTGCTCTTGATGGTACCCGCGCACCGCTACCATAGGCAGTACACGGTCTTGTTGTGCCGGTGCAGGGAGCACGGGGGCGCCTTCTTGAGGCCGAGGGATTTCTTGACAGCTTCCTTCTCCTCGCGCGGGCGCCGGACATGGTGGGTCACGCCCAGGGGTCGCGCGCCTTGGCGCCAGGGCACCATCTAGGGGCAGAGGTGGTGGAGGCACTCCATGAGCCACGTCGCCCATACCTGGCGGAGGGCGAGGCAACGAGAGGGACGGCGCGGGAGAGCCCCCTGCGGTGCTGACGAGCTCGGTGATGCGAGCGAGCCATTCCTCGTAGAGGTCGTTGACGGGGCGGTAACGCAGGACCTCACGTGCCATAAGCAGCGCGGCCTGCGCGTCCGTGGGGGCGCGACGAGCATGGGATGACGAGCTGACTGGGGTCAGCGACGGAGTCGCGGTGCAGCCGTCCCACCGCACCGAGGGGTGCAACGAGGATGCTTGCTGCTCGTTCCCCGCCGGGTCAGTGGCGGCATTGGCGGCAGGCGACGGGAATGACGGGGAGGCCTGCTGATAGGAGCCGTCTGGGCGACGCGAGCGGCGGGAGCGGCCCGGCGCTTAGTGTGGGCTCGGTGGGCATCAGACATGGATGCGACGAAGCGATGGGACGCGGATCAGTGGAAGGAAGACTTCGATGCACCCCTACCTTGCGCGCCAAATGTCGGATTTAGGGTTCCGGCAAAACCCTAGAGGTTCGAACACTGGGGTGGGCACGAAGATTTCCCCCTACCGAATCTCGCCCTCAGCCTCGCCGCGATCTCTAAGCTTAGCTCGATGAACTCACACAAGAGACACAAGATTTATACTGGTTCGGGCCACCGTTGTGGTGTAATACCCTACTCAAGTGTGGTGGTGGTGGATTGCCTCTTGGGCTGATGATGAACAGTACAAGGGAAGAACAGCCTCCTGTGGAGAGGTGTTCTTGTGCTAGGTGGGTGCGAGGATGAACTGAGTTCGCTTCTCTCCTTGCTTGTCTGTCTAGTTTTGTTGCTAGTTCAGTTCTGTTCTTGTTTTTCTTCCTACTGTGGTGGCAAGCCCTATTTATAGAGGCCCTGGTCCTCTCCCCAAATATTGAGCGGGAAAGGATCCAACAACAGCCGATTTGAAAGGGGACAGCCAGTACAAGCTATCCTGATTAAAGGTGGTCTTCACCTAACAAAGGCGCTGGTGGTGACTGTTGGGGAATGTAGTAATTTCAAAAAAATTCCTACGCACAGGCAAGATCATGGTGATGCATAGCAATGAGAGGGGAGAGTGTTGTCCATGTACCCTCGTAGACCGAAAGCGGAACCGTTAGAACAACGCCGTTGATGTAGTCGTACGTCTTCACGGCCCGACCGATCAAGCACCGAAACAACGGCACCTCCGAGTTCTAGCACACGTTCAGCTCGATGATGATCCCCGGATTCCGATCCAGTAGAATGTCGGGGAAGAGTTCCGTCAGCATGACGGCATGGTGACGATCTTGATGTTCTACCTTCGCAGGGCTTCGCCTAAGCACCGCTACAATATTATCGAGGACTATGGTGGAGGGGGCACCGCACACAGCTAAGAGATCAATTGTTGTGTCTATGGGGTGCCCCCTCCCCCGTATATAAAGGAGTGGAGGAGGGTGCCGACCAAGGGGGTGGCACGCTCTAGGGGGGAGTCCAACCCCAACCGGGAGTAGGACTCCCCCCCTTTCCTTTTAGGACTAGGAGAAGGAAGGAAGAGGGGGGAGGGAAGAAGAAAAGGGGGGCCGACCCCCCTCCCAATTCGGATTGGGCTTGGGGGGGCGTGCCCCCTCCTTTGCTTCTTCTCCCACCTTTCCACTAAGGCCCAATAAGGCCCATATACCTCCCCGGCGGTTTCAATAACCTCCCGGAGATCCGGTATTGTTCCAATCTCACCCGGAACGTTTCCAGTGTCCAAATATAGTCGTACAATATATCGATCTTTATGTCTCGACCATTTCAAGACTTCTCATCATGTCCATAATCACATCCAGGACTCCGAACAAGCTTCGGTACATCAAAACTCATGAACTCATAATATAAGTGTCATCGAAACCTTAAGCGTGCGGACCCTACGGGTTCGAGAACTATGTAGACATGACCTAGAACTGTTTCCGGTCAATAACCAATAGCGGAACCTGGATGGTCATATTGGCTCCTACATATTCTACGAAGATCTTTATCGGTCAAACCGCATAACAACATACATTATTCCCTTTGTCATCGGTATGTTACTTGCCCAAGATTTGATTGTCGGTATCTCAATACCTAGTTCAATCTCGTTACGGGCAATTCTCTTTACTCGTAACATAATGCATCATTCCGTAACTAACTCATTAGCCACATTTCTTGCAAGGCTTATAGTGATGTGCATTACCGAGAGGGCCCATAGATACCTCTCTGACAATCGGAGTGATAAAACCTAATCTCGAAATACGCCAACTCAAAATGTACCTTTGGAGACACCTGTAGAGCTCCTTTATAATCACCTAGTAACGTTGTGACGTTTGGTAGCACACAAAGTGTTCCTCCGGTAAATGGGAGTTGCATAATCTCATAGTTATAGGAACTTGTATAAGTCATGAAGAAAGCAATAGCAACATACTAAACGATCAAGTGCTAAGCTAACGGAATGGGTCAAGTCAATCACATCATTCTCCTAATGATGTGATCCCGTTAATCAAATGACAACACATGTCTATGGTTAGGAAACATAACCATCTTTGATCAATGAGCTAGTCAAGTAGAAGCATACTAGTGACATTAAGTTTGTCTATGTATTCACACATGTATTATGTTTCCGGTTAATACAATTCTAGCATGAATAATAAACATTTATCATGACATGAGGAAATGAATAATAACTTTATTATTGCCTCTAGGGCATATTTCCTTCAGTCTCCCACTTGCACTAGAGTCAATAATCTAGATTACACAGTAATGATTCTAACACCCATGGAGTCTTGGGGCTGATCATGTTTTGCTCGTGGAAGAGGCTTAGTCAATGGGTCTGCAACATTCAGATCCTTATGTATCTTGCAAATCTCTATTTCTCCCACCTGGACTTGGTCCCGGATGGAATTGAAGCGTCTCTTGATGTGCTTGGTCCTCTTGTGAAATCTGGATTCCTTTGCCAAGGCAATTGCACCAGTATTGTCACAGAAGATCTTCATTGGTCCCGATGCACTAGGTATGACACCTAGATCGGAAATGAACTCATTCATCCAGACTCCTTCATTTGCTGCTTCCGAAGCAGCTATGTACTCCACTTTGCATGTAGATCCCGCCACGATGCTTTGTTTAGAACTGCACCAACTGAAGCTCCACCGTTCAATAAAATCACGTATTTGGTTTGTGATTTAGAATCGTCCGGATCAGTGTCAAAGCTTGCATCGACGTAACCATTTACGACTAGCTCTTTGTCACCTCCATAAACGAGAAACATATCTTTAGTCTTTTTCAGGTATTTCAGGATATTCTTGACCCCTGTCCAGTGATCCACTCCTAGATTAGTTTGGTACCTCCCTGCCAAGCTTATTGCTAAGCATACGTCAGGTCTGGTACACAGCATTGCATACATGATAGAGCCTATGGCTGAAGCATAGGGAACATCTTTCATTTTCTCTCTACCTTCTGTTGTGGTCCGGCATTGAGTCTGACTCAACTTCACACCTTGTAATACAGGCAAGAATCCTTTCTTTGCCTGATCCATTTTGAAATTTTTCAAAACTTTATCAAGGTATGTGCTTTGTGAAAGTCCAATCAAGCGTCTTGATCTATCTCTATAGATCTTGATGCCCAATATGTAAGCGGCTTCACCGAGGTCTTTCATCGAAAAACTTTTATTCAAGTATCCCTTTATGCTATCCAGAAATTCTATATCATTTCCAATTAACAATATGTCATCTACATATAATATCAGAAATGCTACAGAGCTCCCACTCACTTTCTTGTAAATACAGGCTTCTCCAAAAGTCTGTATAAAACCATATGCTTTGATCACACTATCAAAGCATTTATTCCAACTCCAAGATGCTTGCACCGGTCCATAAATGGATCGCTGGAGCTTGCACACTTTGTTAGCACCTTTTGGATCGACAAAACCTTCCGACTGCATCATATACAACTCTTCTTCCAGAAATCCATTCAGGAATGCAGTTTTGACATCCATTTGCCAAATTTCATAATCATAAAATGTGGCAATTGCTAACATGATTCGAACGGACTTAAGCATCACTACGGGTGAGAAAGCTCATTGTAGTCAACCCCTTGAACTTGTCGAAAACCTTTCGCAACAAGTCGACCTTTGTAGACAGTTATATTACCATCAGCGTCAGTCTTCTTCTTGAAGATCCATTTATTCTCGATGGCTTGCCGATCATCGGGCAAGTCAACCAAAGTCGATACTTTGTTTTCATACATGGATCCCATCTCAGATTTCATGGCCTCAAGCCATTTTGCGGAATCTGGGCTCATCATCGCTTCCTCGTAGTTCGTAGGTTCGCCATGGTCAAGTAACATGACTTCCAGAATAGGATTACCGTACCACTCTGGTGCGGATCTTACTCTGGTAGACCTACGAGGCTCGGTAGTAACTTGATCTGAAGTTTCATGATCAATATCATTAGCTTCCTCACTGATTGGTTTAGTTGTCACAGGAACCGGTTCTTGTGACGAACTACTTTCCAATAAGGGAGCAGGTACAGTTACCTCATCAAGTTCTACTTTCCTCCCACTCACTTCTTTTGAGAGAAACTCCTTCTCTAGAAAGGATCCGAATTTAGCAACAAAAATCTTGCCCTCAGATCTGTGATAGAAGGTGTACCCAATAGTATCTTTTGGGTATCCTATGAAGACACATTTCTCCAATTTGGGTTCAAGCTTATCTGGTTGAAGTTTCTTCACATAAGCATCGTAGCCCCAAACTTTAAGAAATGACAACTTTGGTTTTTGCTAAACCATAGTTCATAAGGTGTCGTCTCAACGGATTTAGATGGTGCCCTATTTAATGTGAATGCGGCCGTCTCTAAAGCATAACCCCAAAATGATAGCGGTAAATCAGTAAGAGACATCATAGATCGCACCATATCTAGTAAAGTACAATTACGACGTTCGGACACACCATTTCGTTGTGGTGTTCCGGGTGGCGTGAGTTGCAAAACTATTCCGCATTTCTTCAAATGTAAACCAAATTCGTAACTCAAATATTCTCCTCCACGATCAGATCGTAGAAATTTTATTTTCTTGTTATGATGATTTTCTACTTCACTCTGAAATTCTTTGAACTTTTCAAATGTTTCAGACTTGTGTTTCATCAAGTAGATATACCCATATCTGCTCAAATCATCTGTTAAGGTGAGAAAATAATGATACCCACCGTGAGCCTCAATATTCATCGGACCACATACAACAGTATGTATGATTTCCAACAAATCAGTTGCTCGCTCCATAGTTCCGGAGAACGGCGTTTTAGTCATCTTGCCCATGAGGCACGATTCACAAGTACCAAGTGATTCATAATCAAGTGATTCCAGAAGTCCATCACTATGGAGTTTCTTCATGCGCTTTACACCAATATGACCCAAACGGTAGTGCCACAAATAAGTTGCACTATCATTATCAACTCTGCATCTTTTGGCTTCAACATTATGAATACATATATATATATGTATCACTACTATCGAGCTTTAATAAAAATAGACCATGCTTCAAGGGTGCATGACCATAAAAGATATTACTAATATAAATAGAACAACCATTATTCTCTGATTTAAATGAATAACCGTCTCGCATCAAACAAGATCCAGATATAAGATTCATGCTTAACGCTGGCACCAAATAACAATTATTCAGGTCTAAAACTAATCCCGATGGTAGATGTAGAGGTAGCGTGCTGACCGTGATCACATCGACTTTGGAACCATTTCCCACGCGCATCATCACCTCGTCCTTAGCCAATCTTTGCTTAATCCGTAGTCCCTGTTTCGAGTTGCAAATATTAGCAACAGAACCAGTATCAAATACCCAGGTGCTACTGCGAGCATTAGTAAGGTACACATCAATAACATGTATATCACATATACCTTTGTTCACTTTGCCATCCTTCTTATCCGCCAGATACTTGGGGCAGTTCCGCTTCCAGTGTCCAGTCTACTTGCAGTAGAAGCACTCAATTTCAGGCTTAGGTCCAGACTTGGGTTTCTTCTCTTGAGCAGCAACTTGTTTGCAGTTCTTCTTGAAATTCCCCTTCTTCTTCCCTTTGCCCTTTTTCTTGAAACCGGTGGTCTTATTGACCATCAACACTTGATGCTCCTTCTTGATTTCTACCTCCGCAGCTTTTAGCATTGCGAAGAGCTCGGGAATAGTCTTGTCCATCCCTTGCATATTATAGTTCATCACGAAGCTCTTGTAGCTTGGTGGCAGTGATTGAAGAATTATGTCAATGCCACTATCATCAGGAAGATTAACTCCCAGTTGAATCAAGTGATTATTATACCCAGACATTTTGAGTATATGTTCACTGACAGAACTATTCTCCTCCATCTTACAACTATAGAACTTGTTGGAGACTTCATATATCTCAATCCGGGCATTTGCTTGAAATATTAACTTCAACTCCTGGAACATCTCATATGCTCCATGACGTTCAAAACGTCGTTGAAGCCCCGGTTCTAAGCCGTAAAGCATGGCACACTGAACTATCGAGTAGTCATCAGCTTTGCTCTGCCAGACGGTCTTAACGTCGTCAGTTGCATCTGCAGCAGACCTGGCACCCAGCGGTGCTTCCAGGACGTAATTCTTCTGTGCAGCAATGAGGATAATCCTCAAGTTACGGACCTAGTCCGTGTAATTGCTACCATCATCTTTCAACTTAGCTTTCTCAAGGAACGCATTAAAATTCAACGGAACAACAGCACGAGCCATCTATCTACAACAAAGATAGACAAGCAAAATACTATCAGGTACTAAGTTCATGATAAATTTAAGTTCAATTAATCATATTACTTAAGAACTCCCACTTAGACAGACATCTGTCTAGTCATCTAAGTGATCACGTAATCCAAATCAACTAAACCATGTCCGATCATCACGTGAGATGGAGTAGTTTCAATGGTGAACATCACGATGTTGATCATATCTACTATATGATTCACGTTCGACCTTTCGGTCTCCGTGTTCCGAGGCCATATCTGTATATGCTAGGCTCGTCAAGTTTAACCTGAGTATTCCGCGTGTGCAACTGTTTTGAACCCGTTGTATTTGAACCTAGAGCCTATCACACCCGATCATCACGTGGTGTCTCAGCATGAAGAACTTTCGCAACGGCGCATACTCAGGGAGAACACTTCTTGATAATTAGTGAGAGATCATCTTAAAATGCTACCGTCCATCAAAGCAAGATAAGATGCATAAAGGATAAACATCACATGCAATCAATATAAGTGATATGATATGGCCATCATCATCTTGTGCTTGTGATCTCCATCTCGGAAGCACCGTCGTGATCACCATCGTCACCGGTGCGACACCTTGATCTCCATCATAGCATCGTTGTCGGTTACGCCATCAATTGCTTCTACGACTATCGCTACCGCTTAGTGATAAAGTAAAGCAATTACAGGGCGTTTGCATTTCATACAATAAAGCGACAACCATATGGCTCCTACCAGTTGCCGATATCTTCGGTTACAAAACATGATCATCTCATACAATAAAATATAGCATCACGTCTTGAACATATCACATCACAACATGCCCTGCAAAAACAAGTTAGACGTCCTCTACTTTGTTGTTGCAAATTTTACGTGGCTGCTACGGGCTGAGCAAGAACCGTTCTTACCTACGCATCAAAACCACAACGATAGTTCGTCAAGTTAGTGTTGTTTTAACCTTTGCAAGGACCGGGCGTAGCCACACTCAGTTCAACTAAAGTTGGAGAAACAGACACCCGCCAGCCACCTGTGTGCAAAGCACGTCGGTAGAACCAGTCTCATGTAAGCGTACGCGTAATGTCGGTCCGGGCCGCTTCATCCAAAAATACCGCCAAACAAAAGTATGACATGCTGGTAAGCAGTATGACTTGTATCGCCCACAACTCACTTGTGTTCTACTCGTGCATATAACATCTACGCATAAAACCAGGCTCGGATGCCACTGTTGGGGAACGTAGTAATTTCAAAAAAATTCCTACGCACACGCAAGATCATGGTGATGCATAGCAACGAGAGGGGAGAGTGTTGTCCATGTACCCTCGTAGACCGAAAGCGGAAGCGTTAGAACAACGCGGTTGATGTAGTCGTACGTCTTCACGGCCTGACCGATCAAGCACCGAAACTACGGCACCTCCGAGTTCTAGCACACATTCAGCTCGATGACGATCCCAGGATTCCGATCCAGCAGAATGTCGGGGAAGAGTTCCGTCAGCACGACGGCGTGGTGATGATCTTGATGTTCTACCGTCGCAGGGCTTTGCCTAAGCACCGCTACAATATTATCGAGGACTATGGTGGAGGGGGGCACCGCACACGGCTAAGAGATCAAGAGTTCAATTGTTGTGTCTATGGGGTGCCCCCCTCCCCCGTATATAAAGGAGTGGAGAAGGGGGCCGGCCAAGGGGGTGGCGCGCCCTGGGGGGGAGTCCAACCCCAACCAGGAGTAGGACTCCCCCCTTTCCTATTAGGAGTAGGAGAAGGAAGGAAGAGGGGGAAGGGAAGAAGGAAAGGGGGGGCCGGCCCCCGTCCCAATTCGGATTGGGCTTGGGGGGGGCTCCTTTGCTTCTTCTCCCTCCTTTCCACTAAGGCCCAATAAGGCCCATATACCTCCCGGGGGGTTCCGATAACCTCTCGCAGATTCGGTATTGTCCCAATCTCACCCGGAACCTTTCTGGTGTCCAAATATAGTCGTCCAATATATCGATCTTTATCTCTCGACCATTTCGAGACTCCTCATCATGTCCGTAATCACATCCGGGACTCCGAACAAACTTCGGTACATCAAAACTCATAAACTCATAATATAACTCTCATCGAAACCTTAAGCGTGCGGACCCTACGGGTTCGCAAACTATGTAGACATGACCTAGAACTGTTTCCGGTCAATAACCAATAGCGGAACCTGGATGCTCATATTGGCTCCTACGTATTCTACGAAGATCTTTATCGGTCAAACCGCATAACAACATACATTGTTCCCTTTGTCATCGGTATGTTACTTGCCCGAGATTTGATCGTCGGTATCTCAATACCTAGTTCAATCTCGTTACCGGCAAGTCTCTTTACTCGTAACGTAATGCATCATTCTGTAACTAACTCATTAGCCACATTGCTTACAAGGCTTATAGTGATGTGCATTACCGAGAGGGCCCAGAGATACCTCTCCGACAATCGGAGTGACAAAACCTAATCTGGAAATACGCCAACTCAACATGTACATTTGGAGACACCTGTAGAGCTCCTTTATAATCACCCAGTTATGTTGTGACATTTGGTAGCACACAAAGTGTTCCTCCGGTAAACGGGAGTTGCATAATCTCATAGTTATAGGAACTTGTATAAGTCATGAAGAAAGCAATAGCAACATACTAAACGATCAAGTGCTAAGCTAACGGAATGGGTCAAGTCAATCACATCATTCTCCTAATGATGTTATCTTGTTAATCAAATGACAACACATGTCTATGGTTAGGAAACATAACCATCTTTGATCAATGAGCTAGTCAAGTAGAGGCATACTAGTGACATTAACTTTGTCTATGTATTCACACATGTATCATGTTTCCGGTTAATACAATTCTAGCATGAATAATAAACATTTATCATGATATGAGGAAATAAATAATAACTTTATTATTGCCTCTAGGGCATATTTCCTTCAGTGACGCCGTCTTGGACTCCACGGTGACCTCTGTCCTGCCGTCCTGCTGGTCTTGCTCTTGTTGCACCGATATGGAAACCTTTGCATGATGCCTCGGTACTCCGCGCCTGCGCTTGCCCCCTTAGCACCAAAGGGGAAACGAGGACACTATGCGCGCTGGCGCCCACCTGGCGCCCGCCTGGCCTTGGTCTTCATGGCTTGCGTCATAGGAATCTCATGAGGTACCCCTTGCCTTGATCTATCCACCCCCTCGCGAACCTGCCTGGTGAGGCCGCTCCTGAGGAGGCCTCGTGTCGTCCGCCTCGGGAGGCTTGGCCCCTCGTGAGAGTCTTGAACGTTGGTTGACGAAGACAGGCCGTACTGGGCCACTGGTGGAGCCATGCCATGGGCCACAGGCAGGCAAGTCTGGGGACCCCCATTCCCAGAACGCCGACAAACCCGACTTATTCTGTTTTTGTAAATATGTTTCACCTAGTATCCATGAGTCAGCCTATTATGATCAAACATGTTTGCAATGACAATTAGAGATTATAGTTTCTCATTCCATGCATGACTTGGCACATGACAATTAGAGATTATAGTTTCTCATTCCATGCATGACTTGGCACATGATAGGAGTGGATAATAATTTATCTTGGATGTCAACATTGTGTTAAAATGATTATGATGTAGTATGATGATATGGTATCCTCCTCTGAATGTTCGAGTGGCTTGACTTGGCACATGTTCATGCATCTAGTTGAATCAAAACCAACATAGCCTCTATGACATTTATGTTCATGGTTTTCCTATCCTACTCGTGCTATGTTACTTATGCATAATGAATGTTCATGACCATTTTTCTCTCTAGCTGGCCGCTTCCCAACCTAATTGCTAGCCTTCGCCTGTACTAAGCGGGGATTCTGCTTGTGCATCAAAACCATGAAACCCAAGTTATTCCAGATGAGTCCACCATACCTACCTATATGCGGTACTACCCTGTCGTCCTAAGTAAAATTTCATGTGCCACCTCTAAAAACTTCAAATAAATATCCTTTTTGTGTGCCTGGGTTGTTCATAGAGCGACATGAGGTAGTCGGTATCTTCCATGCTAAGAGGGTTATTCTCATGCTGGGTGTTTATTCACTCGTCCTTGGAGAGAGGGGGGTAATAGGGATTCCCAGTCCCGAATTCAAATTGCAAATAATTAAACAAAACTTCCCCCAGATTGTTGTTGGTATGGACGGCAGCCGTTGTTTCAGACAAGCCGTGGAGTGTGGTTGTTGGTGGAGGGGGAGTAAACCTTTACTTTTGTCGCTTGGGAACTACCACTAATGTGTTTAGCATGGAAGATATTGATAACTAATGGCCGCGAAGTAAACAAGAAGGGTGAATTTCTCAAAATTTCATTTACCTCTACTTTAAAAACTTGAGCTCTGGCACCGCTGCAAATCACTGCTTCCCTCTGCGAAGGCACTATCTATTTACTTTTATGTTGTGTCATCACCTTCTCAAAAAAGCGTCAGAACCTCAGAGCACTACTGTCATCCTCATGCATTGTCCGTATCTACTTTTCCTAATGCTTTTTATCTTGTTTTGGACTCTAATTTTGCATGATTTGAATGAAACTAACCCGGACTGACGTTGTTTTCAGCAAAACTACCATGGTGTTGTTTTTGTGCAAAAGTAAAAGTTCTCGGATTGGAACGAAGCTTTGTGAGGAATTTTTATACAAATAAATATAATTTTTGGAGCCAAGAACCACCAGAGGGGGGCACCTGGGTGGGCACAACCTACCAGGGCATGCCCCCCCTCCAGGCGTGCCTAGGTGGGTTGTCCCCACCTGGTGGCCCCGCAGACCCTGAAACCGATGCTATAAAATCACATATTTCCAGAAAAAATGAGGGAGAAATAATTCTCGCGTTTCACGAGATGGAGCCGCCGCCACCTCTTGTTCTTCATCAGGAGGCCAGATCTGGAGTCCGTTTGGGGCTCCGGAGACGGGGATCTCCGATCTTCGTCATCACCAACCCTTCTCCATCTCCAATTCCATGATGCTCCCCACCAGGAGTGAGTAATTCCTTTGTAGGCTCGCTGGTCAGTGAGGAGTTGGATGAGATTCATCATGTAATCGAGTTAGTTTTGTTAGGGCTTGATCCCTAGTATCCATTATGTTCTGAGATTGATGTTGATATTACTTTGCCATGCTTAATGCTTGTCACTTTAGGCCCGGGTGCCATGATTTTAGATCTGAACCGTTTATGTTATCATCATTATATCTATGTTCTAGATCTGATCTTGCAAGTTATAGTCACCTACTACGCATTATGATCCGGCAACCCTAGAGTGACAATAGTCGGGACACTTCCCGGTTATGACCATAGTTTGAGGAGTTCATGTATTCATAGTGTGTTAATGCTTTGTTCTAGTTCTCTATTAAAAGGAGGCCTTAATATCCCTTAGTTTCCAATAGGACCCCACTGCCACGGGAGTGTAGGACAAAAGATGTCATGCAAGTTCTTCCCATAAGCACGTATGACTATTTACGGAATACATGCCTACATTATATTTATGAACTGGAGCTAGTGCCGCATCGCCCAAGTTTATGACTGTTACATGATTAATATCATCCAACAAATCGCCGATCCAATGCCTACGATTTTCCTACATATTGATATTGCTAAGCTACTACTGTTGCGGTTAATATTGTTACTGCTACAAAACAATTGCTATCAATGTTACCGTTATCATTGTTGTTGCTACTACTATCCAAACTATCATACTACTTTGCTACTAATCACTTTGCTGCAGATAATTAATCTCCAGGTGTGGTTAAATTGACAACTCAGCTGCTAACACTTGCAAATATTCTTTGGCTCCCTAGTGTCAAATTTATAAATTTGGGTTGAATACTCTACCCTTGAAAACTATTGCGATCCCCTATACTTGTGGGTTATCAATGGGTTGCTAGAGTGACAGAAGCTTAAACCCTAGTTTATGCATTGCTTCATAAAGGGCTGATTTGGATCCGTATGTTTCATGATATGGTTAGGTTTACCTTAATTCTTCTTTCGTAGTTGCGGATGCTTGCGAGAGGGGTTAATCATAAGTGGGAGGCTTGTCCAAAGAAGGGCAGCATCGAAGCACCAGTCCACCCACATATCAAATTATCAAAGTAACGAACACAAATCATATGAGCATGATGAAAACTAACTTGACAGTAATTCCCATGTGTCCTCGGGAGCGCTTTGCTTTATATAAGAGTTCGTCTAGGCTTGCCCTTTGCTACCAAAAGCTAATACGTCCATTTTGCATCATGTTTACCTATTGTTATGTTGTTTTATTGCATAATAATGCTTTTTGGAGAAATTCTAATGCCTTTTCTCTCATAATATGCAAGGTACACACAAAGGGGGAGAATTCCGGCTGCTGGAAATCTGGACCTGAAAAAGCTACGTCAGGCTACCTATTCTACACAACTCCAAATGAGCTGAAACTTCACGAGGATTTTTTATGCAGTAAATGAGAATTATTGGAGCCAATAAGTACCAGAGAGGAGCCACCAGGTGGGCACAACCCACCTGGGCGCCTAGGTTATGCTCGCCTCGGCCCACCTACGGTGCCCCTCTTCTGGTACATAAGTCATTTTAACCTACAAAAAATAAGGAGAGGACTTTCGGGATGAAGCGCTGCCGTCTCGAGGCGGAACCTGGGCAGGAGCACTTTTGCCCTCCAGCGGAGCGATTCCGCCAGGGGAACTTCCCTCCTGGAGGGGGAAATCATCGTCATCATCATCACCAACAACTCTTCCATCTTGGGGAGGGAAATCTCCATCAACATCTTCAACGGCACCATCTCATCTCAAACCCTAGTTCATATCTTGTGTTCAATCTTTGTACCGGAACTATAGATTGGTGCTTGTGGGTGACTAGTAGTGTTGATTACATCTTGTAGTTCATTACTATATGGTTTATTTGGTGGGAGATTATATGTTTAGATCCATTATGCTATTTAATACCCATCTGATCTTGATCATGATTATCATTTGTGACTAGTTACTTTTGTTCTTGAGGTCACGGGAGAAATCATGTTGCAAGTAATCATGTGAACTTGATATGTGTTCGACATTCTGATGATATGTATGTTGTGATTCCCTTAGTGGTGTCATGTGAACGTCGACTACATGACACTTCACCATAATTGGGGCTATGGGAATGCATTGTGGAGTAGTTATTAGATGATGGGTTGCGAGAGTGACAGAAGCTTAAACCCTAGTTTATGCGCTATTCCGTAAGGGACCGATTGGATCCAGAAGTTTAATGCTATGGTTATAATTTGTTCTTAATACTTTTCTCGTAGTTGCGGATGCTTTTGTGGGGGTTAATCATAAATAGGAGGTTTGTTCAAGTAATAACAGTACCTAAGCACCGGTCCACCCACATACCAAATTATCAAAGTAGCGAACATGAATTGAGCCAAAATGATGGAAGTGACTAGATGAAATTCCCGTGTACCCTCAAGAACACTTTGCTTATCATAAGAGACCGTTTTGGCCTATCCTTTGCCTCCAAAGGATTGGGCTACCTTGTTGCACTTTTTCTACTATTATCGTTACTTGCTCATTACAAATTATCTTGCTATCAAACTACTCTATTACTTACAATTTCAGCACTTGCAGACATTACCTTGCTGAAAACCGCTTGTCATTTCCTTCTTCTCCTCGTTGGGTTCAACAGTCTTACTTATCAAAAAGGCTACAATTGATCCTGTATACTTGTGGGTCATCAGCTACACCTTGTTTACTTTTGTTACTTGTTACCCGTTACGAATTATCTTATCACACAACTATCTGTTACCGATAATTTCAGTGCTTCCAGAGAATACCTTGCTGAAAACGGCTTGTCATTTCCTTCTGCTCTGGGTTCGACACTCTTACTTATCGAAAGGACTACGCTAGATCCCCTATACTTGTGGGTCATCAAGACTTTTTTGTGGCGCCGTTGCCGGGGAGTGAAGCGCCTTTGGTAAGTGGAATTTGGTAAGGAAACATTTATATAGTGTGCTGAAATTTACTGTCACTTGTTACTATGGAACATAATCCTTTGAGGGGCTTGTTTGGGGTATCTTCACCTTGACCGGAAGAGCAAAGAGTTGCTCCTAAACCTACTGCACCTACTAAAAATATTTATTATGAAATTCCTTTCGGTATGATAGAGAAACTGATAGCTAATCCTTATGCAGGAGATGGAACATTACATCCTGATATGCGCCTAATCTATGTGGATGTAGTTTGTGGATCATTTAAGCTTGCAAGTATACCCAAGGATGCTGTTAAGAAGAAGGTCTTCCCTTTATCTTTTAAGGGAAAGGTATTGACATGGTTTCGGCTATGTGATGGTATTGGATCATGGAACTACAACCGATTGAAATTGGAATTTCATCAGAAGTTTTATCCTATGCATCTAGTTCATCATGATCGAAATTATATATATAAGTTTTGGCCTCATGAAGGAGAAAGTATAGCTCAAGCTTGGGGGAGGCTTGAGTCAATGTTATATTCGAGCCCCAATCATGAGCTCTCAAGAGAAATTATTATTCAAAAATTTTATGCTCTGCTTTCTCATAATGATTGACCCATGTTCGATACTTCCTGTACTGGTTCTTTTATGAAGAAGACTATTGAATTCAGATGGGATTTATTGGAAAGAATTAAACGCAACTCTGAAGATTGGGAACTCGACAAAGGTAAGGTGTCAGGTATAAACCTTAAGTTTGATTGTGTTAAATCTTTTATGGATATCAATGCTTTTCGTGATTTTAGCACTAAATATGGACTTGACTCTGAGATAGTAGCTTCTTTCTATGAATCATTTTCTACTCATGTTGATCTCCCTAAGGAGATGTGGTTTAAATATCATCCTCCCATTGAAGTTAAAGTAGTAGAACCTATTAAAGTTGAAGAAGAAACTATTACCTATAATGTTGATCCTTTTGTTCCTACTGCTTATATTGAGAAACCACCCCTTCCTGTTAGAATAAAGGATCATGCAAAAGCTTCAACTGTGATTCGTAAGAGTTATACTAGAACACCTACACCCCCTGAACAAATTAAAGTTGAACCTAGTATTGCTATGGTTAAAGATCTCTTGGTCGATAATATTTATGGGCATGTTATTTATTTCTGTGATGAAGCTGCTATAATTGCTAAACCCGATACTAAAGATAAACATAGACCTGTTGTTGGCATGCCTGTTGTTTCAGTTAAAATAGGATATCATTGTTATCCTGGCTTATGTGATGTGGGTGCTAGTGTGAGTGCAATTCCTTTTTCCTTATATACAGAAATTATGAATGATATTGCACCTGCTGAGATAGAAGATATTGATGTTACTATTAAGCTTGCCAATAGAGGTACTATATCACCAATTGGGATTGTTAGAGATGTTGAAGTCTTGTGTGGGAAAATTAAATACCCTACCAATTTTCTTGTTCTTGGTTCCCCACAAGATGATTTTTGTCCCATTATATTTGGTAGACCTTTCTTGAATACTGTTAATGCTAAGATAGACTGCGAGAAAGATATTGTTACAGTCGTTTTAGGGGATATGTCTCATGAATTTAATTTATCTAAATTTCATAGACAACCCCGACCCATGATAAAGAATTGCCCTGTAAGGATGAAATTATTGGTCTTGCATCTATTGTCGTGCCTCCTACTGATCCTTCAGAACAATATTTGCTAGACCATGAAAATGATATGTTTATGAATGAAAGAAGGGAAATAGATGAAATATTATTTAATCAAGGACCTATTTTGAAACACAACTTGCCTGTTGAAATCCTTGGGGGTCCTCCTCCACCCAAGGGTGATCCCGTGTTTGAGCCTAACAATTACCTGACACTTTGAAATATGCTTATCATGATGAAAAGAAGATATATCCTATTATTATTAGTGCTAACCTTTCAGAGCATGAAGAAAAGAAATGATTGAAAACTCTGAAGAAGCACCATGCCGCTATTGGATATACTCTGGATGATCTTAAGGGCATTAGTCCCACTCTATGTCAGCACAAAATTAATTTGGAGGCCGATGCTAAACTAGTTGTTGATCACCAACGAAGGTTAAATCCTAAAATGAAAGTGGTAAGAAATGAAATACTAAAGCTTCTGGTGGTAGGTATAATGCTGATAGTAGATGGGTAAGTCTCATTCATTGTGTCCCTAATAAGGGAGGTATTACTATTGTTCCTAGTGATAAGAATGAATTGATTCCATAAAGAATTGTTACATGTTATAGAATGGTAATTGATTTTCTCAAATTAAATAAAGCTACTAAAACAGAACATTACCCTCTACCTTTTATTGATCAAATACTAGAAAGACTATCCAAACATACACATTTTTGCTTTCTAGATGGTTATTCTGGTTTCTCTCAAATACTTGTGTCAAAAGATGATCAAGAAAAGACCACTTTTACTTGCCCTTTTGGTACCTTTGCTTATAGACGTATGCCTTTTGGTTTATGCAACGCACCTGCTACTTTTGAAAGATGTACGACTGCTATATTCTCTGACTTTTGTGAAAAGATTGTTGAGGTTTTCATGGATGATTTCTCCATTTACAGAACTTGTTTTGATGATTGCTTAAGCAACCTTGATCGAGTTTTGCAAAGATGTGAAGAAACTAATCTGGTCTTGAATTGGGAGAAGTGCCACTTTATATTTAATGAAGGTATTGTCTTGGGGCATCAACTTTCTGAAAGAGGTATTGAAGTTGATAAAGCTAAAGTAGATGCTATTGAAAAGATGTCGTGTCGTAAATATATCAAAGCACTAGTAGAAAACGGGGCTTTGGTTTAGGCCAGATAAGCCCATTAGTCCCGGTTCAGTCATGAACTGGGACCCATGGGGGCATTGGTCCCAGTTCGTGAGGCCAAGGGGCCTGCCGGGCCTCGTGGGGGCATTGGTCCCAGTTCGTGTGGCCCCTTTGGTCTTAGTTGGTGGGACGAACCGGGACCAATGGGCCTTGCTCCTGGCCCACCACCATTGGTCTCGGTTGGTCGCTTGAACCGGGACCAAAGGCTGCCCTTTAGTCCCGGTTCAAGCCACAAACCGGGACCAATTATGTGCCTACATATACCCCCTCGCCGGCGAGCAGAGCACTCCACACTGCTCTGTTTTTTCTGGCCAGCGAGGGGAGGGCTTTGTGGTGCTCTAGCTCACCTCCTATGCACATGAGGTGTTCGATGAAATGCCCGAGCCAAACTACTTAAGCTTTCTCCTCTCCAAGCTCGACCTCCAAGCTCCATTTTCCTCAATATTTGTCTAGGTTTAGCGGTCCGTCATGTCCCGTCCCTGTCTTCACCGCCGTTGATCGCCCACACCGATCTCGTTGCCGGCACCACCATGGTGAGCCTCTCGTTCTTATCTTCTTTCTGAAAGGAAAAAAATTCTTACTTGTATGTTTAGATAGATACTTGTATAATTTTCTTACTTTTATTATTGCTTCCTATTATATAGTGCGATGGTTTTGGTATCCGCCCCGTCAGCCCTTGTCCTGTCTATGATTTGGATGTGGTATATATTATCTTTTATAACTATTTGGTTCATTTATTGTGTATGAAAATTATGCCGACCAACGTGACAAAGATTTTATTTATCTAGGAGGTATGTGAACCAGAATTCCAACCGACCCTTTTGTCGGGAGGTTAAATTTAGTTGAAGAAGAAAACAATTTCTTAAAGGAAAAAATAAAAAAATTGAGGAGGAGAATATGATATTGGAGTTGCATGTTGCGGATGTCGTCAATGATCACAAGATCAAGATGGATGCAATGCGCTTGAAGATTATAAATATTAGAAAATATGCCATTCATACCGAGGCTTGGTATCATTATGTCGTTGGATCAATTGTTACCTTGGTTGCGATTATGATCGCATTTGTTTTCGCATTGAAATGTTTTACATAGTTTCAATGTATGGTTTAATTAATTAGATGCCCTGGAGAGCTATATGTTGTTCAATGAGAACTATGTATGTACTTTGGTTTTAATGTGATGATGAACTTCTATTAATTTGGTCACTTAATTATCTATTCATGATGTTCTGTAATGGTTTTTGACACACTTAATTATATATAATGCACGCAGATGAACCGGCAATGGATGTACGGTGACAGACACACCTCCGAGTACATTAAGGGCGTGCGTAATTTTCTCGAAGTGGCTGGGGCAAACAAGCAGAATGGTTTTATATGTTGTCCATGCCCTATATGTAGGAATACGATGTCTTACTCTGACTCGAAAACCATTCACACCCACCTGCTTTATAAGGGTTTCATGCCACACTATAATGTTTGGACCAAGCACGAAGAAATATGGGTTATGATGGAAGACAACAAAGAAGAAGAGGACGATGACAACTATGTGCCCCCTGAATACGGTGATGCTGCAACGGGGGAAGCTGTTGAAGATCAAGAGGAACCAGACGATGTGCTCGATGATGATCTCCGCCGGGTCATTGTTGATGCAAGGAGATAGTGCGAAAGTCAAAAGGAGAAGCTGAAGTTCGATCGCATGTTAGAGGATCACAAAAAAGGTTTGTACCCCAATTGCGAAGATGGCAACACAAAGCTCGGTACCATACTGGAATTGCTGTAGTGGAAGGCAGAGAACGGTGTGCCTGGCAAAGGATTTGAGAAGCTACTGAAAATATTGAAGAAGAAGCTTCCAAAGGATAACAAATTGCCCGACAGTATGTATGCAGCAAAGAAGGTTGTATGCCCTCTAGGATTGGAGGTGCAGAAGATACATGCATGCCCTAATGACTGCATCCTGTACCATGGTGCGTACAAGGATTTGAACGCATGCCTGGTATGCGGTGCATTGCGGTATAAGATCAAACGAGATGACCCTGGTGATGTTGACGGCGAGCGCCCCCGGAAGAGGGTTCCTGCCAAGGTGATGTGGTATGCTCCTATAATACCACGATTGAAACGCCTGTTTAGAAACAAAGAGCATGCCAAGTTGATGCGATGGCACAGAGAGGACCGTAAGAAAGACGGGAAGTTGAGAGCACCCGCTGATGGGTCGCGGTGGAGAAAAATCGAGAGAACATACTGGGAGGAGTTTGCAGGTGACGCAAGGAACGTATAGTTTTGTTTAAGCGCAGATGGCATTAATCCTTTTGGGGAGCAGAGCAGCAATCACAACACCTGGCCCATGACTCTATGTATCTATAACCTTCCTCCTTGGTTGTGCATGAAGTGGAAGTTCATTATGATGTCAGTTCTCATCCAAGGCCCTAAGCAACCCGGCAACGACATTGACGTGTACCTAAGGCCATTAGTTGAAGAACTTTTACAACTGTGGATTGGAAATGGTGTACGTGCGTGGGATGAGCACAAACAGGAGGAATTTGACCTGCATGCATTGTTGTTTGTCACCATCAATTATTGGCCTGCTCTCAGTAACCTTTCAGGACAGACAAACAAGGGATACCACGCATGCACGCACTGTTTAGATGACATTGAAAGTATATACCTGGACAAATGCAGGAAGAATGTGTACCTGGGGCATCGTCGATTCCTTCCGACCAACCATCAATGTCGAAAGAAAGGCGAGGCAGATCACCGAAAGAAGCCTGCCATGCATACCGGTGATCACGTACTTGCTATGGTCAATGATTTAAAAGTAATCTTCGGAAAGGGTCCCGGCATACTATTTGTTCCGAATGACGCTGAGGGACATGCACCCATGTGGAAGAAGAAATCTATATTTTGGGACCTACCCTACTGAAAAGACCTAGATGTCCGCTTTTCAATTGACGTGATGCACGTGACGAAGAACCTTAGCGTGAACCTGCTAGGCTTCTTGGGCATGTATGGGAAGACAAAAGATACGCCGGAGGCACGGGAGGACCTGCAACGTTTGCACGAAAAAGACAGCATGCCTTCAAAGCAGTATGAAGGTCCTGCCAGCTACGCTCTTACCAAAGAAGAGAAGGAAATCTTCTTTGAATGCCTGCTCAATATGAAGGTCCTGTCTGGCTACTCGTCGAATATAGAGGGAATAATAAATATGGCAAAGAAAAAGTTCCGGAACCTAAAGTCTCATGACTGCCACGTGATTATGACGCAACTACTTCCGGTTGCATTGAGGGGGCTTCTACCAGAAAATGTTCGATTAGCCATTGTGAACCTATGTTCATTCCTCAATGCAATCTCTCAGAAGGTGATAGATCCAGAAATCATACGCTCGTCCTATTTCATCTATTCGACGAGATTGTCGTTCCGGGCCCTATATTTCTACACAATATGTTCACCTTTGAGAGGTTCATGGGAGTCCTAAAGAAATATGTCAGTAACCGCGCTAGGCCAGAAGGAAGCATCTCCATGGGCCATCAAACAGAGGATGTCATTGGGTTTTGTGTTGACTTCATTCCTGACCTTAAGAAGATAGGTCTCCCTTAATCGCGATATGAGGGGAGACTGGGTGGAAAAGGCATGCTAGGAGGGGACTCAATAATATGTAGGGATGGGCATTCTTGGTCTCAAGCACACTACACGGTTCTACAGAATT
This sequence comes from Triticum dicoccoides, assembly GCF_002162155.2. Lineage (NCBI taxonomy): Eukaryota > Viridiplantae > Streptophyta > Magnoliopsida > Poales > Poaceae > Triticum > Triticum dicoccoides. The sequence continues at coordinate 124,561,040 of NC_041389.1, forward strand.
CTACCTTGGTGACCCCGTATGTCGATGAACACAAGAACATTCTGCGCTCCAAACACCCGGACCAGTGTGACGACTGGATTACATGTGAACACAATAGGAGTTTCGGCAGTTGGTTCCAAACACGTCTTAGGTGTGACAACACTATTTTTGATGACATGTACTCGTTGGCAAGGGAACCATCTTCGACTATAATGACTTACAAAGGGTACAAGATAAATGGGAATACATTTTACACAACCGCCCAAGATCAAAAGAGCACCAACCAAAACAGTGGTGTCCGCTTTGATGCAGAAACCAAGAGGGGAAAGCACACGTATTATGGTTACATGGTGGACATATGGGAACTTGAATATGGATATGATATTAAGGTCCCTTTGTTTAAGTGCAAATTGGTCAATCTGTCACGAGGCGGGGTACAAGTAGACCCACAGTATGGAATGACAACAATGGATCTGAACAATTTGGGGTACACAGACAAACCATTCGTCCTAGCCAATGATGTGGCACATGTTTTCTCTGTGAAGGACATGTCTACCAAACCGAGAAAAAGAAAAGATAAGGAAGCGGATACATCATACGATGAGCCAAAGCGCCTCATAGTTCTTTCAGGAAAAAGAGACATCGTGGGATTGGAGGGCAAGACAGACATGTCTGGAGATTATGAAAAGTTTCATGAAATTCCTCCCTTCAAAGTCAAGGCTAACCCAAGCACCCTGTTAAACGATGAAGATATCCATGGTTACAGCGCAATAAGCAAAGGACACAAGCGAAGAAAAAGCAAAGACTTTGAATCAACAACTATTATGATGATGCCTTTGATCTAGAATATCACTGCAGTGACATGTGAACAAATGAAATCCCTTTGTAACAGATGAGTTTTCGTCCGAAACCATGATACTTCCAAAGAGATTGTCTGTTTTGTACACGAAGTGCATCCAATTTTTGGCGTAACCCTCTCAACTTTTTAGCACATGCTATGTGGGTGAAATGATGATACCATGCCAACCTTCAACCTTTTCAAAGTTCATTTGTAGTGCTTTTCAATTTAAGGGTCATTTAGCTCAAAAAATTCAGTACATGCATGAAAAATACCAAATGAAGTCAAAGAGGGTTGAAGATTGATGATGTGGCTTTGAATGGTGCATTTTGAACACACAAAAGTCTGGAGTTCAAATAAGTTCAAAAAATGGAATCCCTTTGTAACAGATGAGTTTCCGTCCGAAACCCTGATACTTCAAAAGAGATTTTCCATTTTGCACACGAAGTGCATCCCATTTTTGTCGTAACCCTCTCAACTTTTTAGCACATGCTATGTGGGTGAAATTATGATACCATGCCAACTTTCAACCTTTTCAGAGTTCATTTGTAGTGCTTTTCAATTTCAGGGTCATTTAGCTCAAATAATGAACTAATAGCAAAAAGAATGAACTAAAAATAATCAACTAACATATTCTGTTATGATCAACTAAAACAAAACTATAATATCCTTCAATAGCAAAAAGAATCAACTAAAAAGCTTTTATAAAAATCCAATAGCAAAAGGAATCAACACAAAAAACTTTATAAACCTCTAGTATTATTGAAACTAAAATTATATAAAATTTATGCAACCAAAATTATCAAAGTATTTTCTGTTCAAAACATTAAAAGCAAAAATAATTTTCATGAAGAATTTTTTTTGTTAGAAACTTTAATAGCAAAAAGAATAATCATAACGAATTTTTGTCTTAGAAACTAAAATAACAAAATCTGTTTTTGAATATAATGATAAAACACAGTAATATTAAATAGCAGGAAAAAGAATCACTCAAAATCTATTTTTGTAGTAAAGTTATTCAAAAACTAGTGATTCACACAAATTTCAAAAAAATTCAAATTTAAACTATTCAAATTGGAAAACAAATGGCACTAACAGAAAGTTTATAATTTTTATTACCTAAAAGCAAAAGGAACTAAAACATAAAGCAAAAAACAAAAGAAAATAAATAATGCAAAAAATAAAAAATTGGAAAAAAAATGCCACCTACTGGGCCACCACGGCCTGAATACGACTAAAAACCCAACCATGGGCCAGGATTCAGGCCCGCAGAAGGCCCAGTAGGCCCATCAAGCATAGCAGTGACAATTAGGCCCGTAAGCCTACAATGGAGAGGAGCCCGAGACGGGTGCGGCAGCGGGGCTTATAAACCACTACGCGCCCCTCTCAACTAGCGAGGTGGGACTAAAGGTTTTGGCCACGGGCAGCAGGAGGCCTTTGGTCCCGGTTGGTGGCACCAACCGGTACTGTCGGGGATATACCCCGTGGCGTAAATCGGCCGGAAGTATAACCTGGCCGGACTGGACGACTCACTGGTAACCCGCCCGGAGCTTGGCGGTTCACGGGATACCCGCCCGGTCTTGGCGGTTCATTCGTAACCCGGCGGGCGGGTCAGATGGATGACGAGGCCCATGGCCCAGAAGGCCGGTTCACGTTTAATGGTGGGCCAGTTTATGAGGAAAGCATAAGGACTATTCTCCTACAAAGGAAGCAAGACTAGGACTCCACTTGTAATAGAGTAATCCTAATCCAACTAGGACTAGTCATGTAAACCGCCCCTTCAACATATATAAGGAGGGTCAGGGCTCCCCAAAGAGGGATAGGCTACAAGCAAGAAACAATCTCTAGGGTTAGACACAACTAGAGGAGAGCCGGTTTACGGCGACTCCCTCGTGATGATAATGCGATCTAGCCTCAAACAGCATGTAGGGTTTTACCGAATGATGTTTCCCGGGGCCCGAAGCTGTCTAAACCCTTGTCTGAGTGTTGATCCGCCCTGCGTCTCTCGTCCCACTCAACCCCTCTCAAGCTACCACATAGATGCGTTGGCCTCGCGACTAAGTCCTGACACTAAAGACATCTGACGTGTTAATTCCACGACAGTTGGCGCCCACCGTGGGGCCTGTGCACGATGGTGATGAGTTCTTGAAGGGATCTCTCACGGGGATCGAGAAGGTCGTAATTGGCTGGATGAAGAAAATTCGTCAGGAGATAATCTTCGCCAGAAGCCGGTGAATTCCATGATTTGGAGTTTCTGTTGTGCGCCGCCGACTCAAACGTGATCCGTCGAGGTCCAAAGTTAAGATCAACTTTCCTATAGTCACTTGTCGAGGTTGGCAGGAATTATGCTGCATCCACTGTGCGTTATGTCAGATCAATTAACAAACGTGTGGGGAAGCAAGGATCCAACCCCGAGGTGGTCTCGTAAAGAGATCTATTGTTACGGTTCTGAGCAGTATTATTTGGATTATGCTACTGTTCTCATGAAAGCGACACTACTGCAATAATACTCCACGGCGGCTGTTCGTATAAGGTGCTTGAAAGGTTCAGATTCGTTTCTTAATCATTGATTTGGTCAAAGTCAGCAACTAGCACTAGTACGTGAAGCTACTAGCAGTATTGGTTCAATGTTTCAATCACCAAAAGGAAGACCACGCACCGATCTGTTCAACTAGGGTCGACCTGGAAACAACCACGACTTGGGAGTGAGTTATCCATGGACATGGACTCCTATGTTTTGACCTGCCACTTCCTTGCACAGCAAAACACCGCCGCCGTCGCGGTCCGTCCGGTTCAGGGTCGTCCTTGACTTTGCCGCTTGACTCCGAGCCGCCCTCGGCTCCTAACCTTCCTCGGCCGCTGCGGCGCCTCAAGCTGACAAATCGCCTGCTGCTGTATCACCTCTGCCTGGGCGCGAGTCGCCGTGTCAAGTCGCTTCTGCAACATGCCGCTACGGCTGTACCCCGGCCTGTCATACTTAACCGCCGAGCCGGCCCTCCAGTCTGTTACGTTGACGATCGGCCGTCTCCACACCCGCCGCGGGTTTCTGCAGCGCTGCCGCTTTGCTTTCTTAGCCGTGGCTGGCCTCGCCTCTTACCTCTGCTGTGTTGAAGACCCGCTGAGGCTGACAGCGATCCATCAAACTATCAAGTCGCCGAGTTTTTATTTTAGTTGGAAAAAATTCCATCGTCTAAATCTAGATAGTCTCTGGTCAAATCTATTCTGGTCTCAATCTCATCCAGCTGCATGTCATCAAGGGCTTAGGCGTACAACAATTCAAAGTTCCAAAGGAAATCAACGAACGGAGAAGGAAGTACTACATGGAGAAACCAATTAGTATTTATATGCCGCAACGGACAATCCTGGTGCTACTTGATCAGAGGAGCTGTCATCGCCTTTGCTGACCCGCCGTCGCTCAGCCTGTTCGCGGCCTCTCCTCATCGCCCATTCGCTGGAGCGCCGGCCACCGCATTAAGCTGGCCGCCGAGCCCTGCGAGCTGCCGTCCGCTTCAGCCTTCATTGTCGTGGGCTGCCTCTCTATCGCCCCATCACACCGGGGTGCTGCCATCACACCCGAGGCTGCATCCGAGCCGCTGCGGCACGGCCTCGCCACTTTTCTCCCGCACATCACCGACGCCCGTTGTTGCTTCTGCCTCGCGCCTTTGCTATGGCCACCTACAATTGTTCACCTTAGATGAGGCGTTATACTGCGGGTATGGAGCGCACTGGCAATGTTCTTGTACCGGCGTTTTGTCCATACCATACTACCCGGTGAACGAATGTGTGCAAGTCGCCGTCCTTGTGACCCGGTTTACATCAACTAATCGGGACCGTGCCCGCGATTGACTCGCCGTCCGCATGACTTACTACGCTTGTGATTGATATTTTCATCTGCACCGTTTGCAATGCTGCGGCTGACTGTACCTACCGGCTGATTTTTATGGTCGCCTTGTTATCACAACTGGATCGACCTCCGGCAAAAACCAGGTGCTATTTACCTTATTTTTAAGCACATATTAATTCATCCGAGAAAAGCTACTTTGCCCTGTTGTATTTTATATGCAGGAAAATTATCCATCACAAAGTGGTATTATAACGCGGAGATGGAGACACACCAAACATTATTTGGCACAGGTGGTTGTCCTTACTCAACGGATTCCCCCACCGGTTTACAACGCCGTGGCCGTCTCTCGCGACCGCGCCGGTTTACGACGCCGTGGCCGTCTCTCGCGTCCGTACCGGCTTACAACAAGGAGGATGACTCGCTTGTCCGCACCGGTTTACAAATGGTGCGGTTGATTCATCTGTCTGCTCCCGCGGCCGACTCACCCGTGAGTGATTTCAACTTAACCTGGTGATCATCAACTTCATGGCGGATTATTTCTGGCCGGACACATCAGCTGATATCCATTTTAAATATATTTTATGGGCACATATTATTTTTTGTCAAAAAGCAGTTTATCTTTGCCTTGGTTTGCAATATTGTTGATGCAGGACAGTTGTTCACTACATCAAAACGACGTGGTTGACTCGCCTGCGCCGGTTTACAGTACCGCGGCCGGTTCATCTGTTTGAGCCACCTCTGATGCTGAGGTCGTCCTTTTCGTCCGCCTCTCGCGGCCTGGTCTACACCAACACACCGGGCCGCACCTGTTTGCATGAGCTGTTTACTGAGTATGAGCAAGTCACTATTTGGGAAGCCCGGTTTTCTTTCAAGCAAAATGGAGGCAAATTATCATATACTATCAACCGTTGTCTGCACTGGGTGGTTCAATGGGCAGGCGCACAAGTCGCCGCCATTACAGTTTGGTTAACTTCAAATCACCAGTTGGAAGGAACCATTGGCCGAGTTGCTGACACGGCTCATACGGGATCATTTATAACCCACCGCAGTCACCTCAACCTTCTGTGGATTTACATCGTGCTATCAACACCAATGATATACAAGTTATGCCGGTTTATATCACGGTCAAATATGGAGAGTTTCAAGCCAACTCCTCGAGTCACCTTGAGACTCGGGGGCTACGATGACATGAGTCAGCAAATCTTGCCAGTTTCAGCAAATTTAAGAACCCCAGGACGATGGAGGGAAAGATAACCCGGTCCAGGAGGCTATTGTTATTTGAAGGCCGTCAGAAAATTTCCGGCTTAGAAAGTATATGACAGTTACAAAATCCTGGCTCAATGAAGAAGATCCGGGTCATCAGAAAGGATTCCGGTTTAAAATCCAGCTCAAGGGAAGTCAGTCTCATTGAAGCTCTCAAATATCTGGTTTACAATCCGGTTCAAGGGAAATCTATTCTCCCACAAAGCTTTGAAGCTCTCAATATCCGGTTCAAGATCCCGGTTCAAGAAGAATTTATCTCTTGCAAAAAGGTTAAAAATTACAGAAGAGGACCTGCTGCCATGATGCGCGGTTCAAACATGGGTATCCTGCCTTATTGGCCTAACATATTATTGATCACATGGGGGCTTCTGCTTCATAAAGCGGGGTCTCTGTTCTTTTTTACATCATGCGTGGTTACATGGAGTAGTTCTGTTTTAAAGCGGCCTCCGGTTTACCCCTTGAAATTTGCTTCTTATATCACTTGGGGCCTTGGTCGTGTCCGAACCAACGCGACACCTTTTGATAGGCGAAAGCCACCAGATCACTTGGGGACATGGTCAAGTCTGAACCAGTCATGCCTCTTGATCGGCCTAAGGCCACAAAATCACTTGGGGGCTTGGTCGAACCCGAACCATTGCCACGCCTTTTGATTGGCATATATGCCACGGTTTCATTTGGGGACCTGGCTGACTTGAACCATTGTCACTCCTATTGGGGGCTTGGTCCTGTCCGACCATGGTAACACCATCTGATCAGCTCAGTAAAGCATCTTTCTTGCAAACGGTTTTATCATTGCCTTTTTGCTACAAGTATTTTTACATAACTTATTTTTGTTGTGATTTTTAAACCGACATTATTAATCCGGTTTGATTTTATGTTACCATCTTATTATGGAGTAAACCGGTGTTCATTAAGCCGGCTTGACTTTCAATTACAAGTTGTCAGTACATGACTAATTATGATTCGGCGATTATTAACCCAGTCTGGTTTGACTACGAGTCGCCAGTATTATATATGGTTAAACCGGTGTTTATCACAACCCGATACGATTTATCATCAACCGGCACAGTATGAAAGGAGTTATCATTACTCAAGATTGGGATTATCACTTTTACTACAAAAAGTTGGTAAAACCAGCAATGTGATTCAATATCACAGGTATGATATATTTCATATTTGATTATTCTTAAAGTGCAACCTTGGTTATAAACCCAGGTTATATGTTGGGCATTATGACCCGTCCGGCGATAAACCGCCAGGACACTTTAAACTTGTTGTATGCGGAGACAGGTTGAATAAAGCATGATTATAAATTATCCGGTGTTTATTAAACCGGCCTGGCTTTAAGACGATAAGTCGCCAGTATATGATGAGAAATTGTCCGGTGTTTGTTAAACCGGCCTGGCTTTGGGCTATAAGTCGTCAGCATATATTTGGATTGCGCCATTGGAATCATGCGCTTATAAATCATTTGGTTATATTATTCAAATAGCCAAACTTGGCTGAATTTTCATTATGATATTGAATGAATAAGGTTTTTATACCGGATTATTTAAATCTTCAAATAGCCAACATGGCTGGATTTCTATTATGGTTATCAGTAACCAGTATTATGATTAAGGTTTTCAAAGTCGCTTTAGCACAATGGCTATCATATTATCAATGGATAAGGTTTTTATTCTACAATTGAAGGAATAGTCCCGAGTTGCTGCAGGCTTACAACCCGGCACTTGGGGGCTACATTATTCAAAATTGTGATTATATCAAAATATGCAAGTCTCATGTCGCTGCAAGCATGCACCATGACACTTGGGGGCTAATGCAAAGTCATTTTTTGCTCATATTATTGAAGACCCGGCTCATCGCATTATAATGAGCTGGCCCTTGGGGGCTACCAATTGCTCATGTCAACAATTCAAGGTACCCAAATTTTCATTATATTGAAGGGTCCACTGCTCAGTTGGTAAAGCACAAGGCTCTTAACCTTATGGACGTGGATTCAAGCCCCATGATGGGGGTTACATCATATGATGTTATTTTCATTGAAGTATATATCAAGTCCCAGCTCAATATTATCTTACTGAACCGGCCCTTGGGGGCTACACTGGTTGAAGTTTTTATGAGCATCAGGAAATTACAAGTCCCAGGTCGCTGCAAGCATGACAACCCGGCACTTGGGGGCTACATAATATGGAGTATTCAGTTTTCGCTAGTGACTGGGATGAACAACATGGATTTCTTCGATAGTGATAGTATTTATATTGAAGCAAGTCTTAAGCCATCACTTTGTTCTACTCAAGACTTGGGGGCTACAGGTATTATATTATTATCCAGGAATATTTTCAAATTCTCTGATTGAGCAAACTAGGTTGATCCGGCGTCACCAATCATTATGACCCTGTGGCTGCAACCCGGTGTTGGCAACAATCATGAACCGGTGTCTGCAACAATCATGACCTGGAATTATCAGTTTTTATAAACCCGACAATGGTGGTAATCATAAACCGGCAAGTTCTACATCTTCAAACCGGCTGAATATTAGATGAGTATTTCAAGACCAACATTTCTTAAGCCGACGCTTTGGAAGCCGACTCAAGTGGATTATTCTTTGCAATATTTTTCTATGAGAAACCAACGTCAGCAATTTGAGTATGAATTTGGTTGTTGACCCGGATTTTCTAGAAGGAGGAAATGACAAGGACTTAAGGACGATCAGGTGCCGGTTTACAAGAATTCTTAACCCGGAGCACAACCTATCAAGTTTGTTCTTGTGTTTATTTTATAGGATCAGTTTAACATGGATAAATCCAAATTAAACTGGGGGCTAATGTCGGGGATATACCCCGTGGCGTAAACCGGCCGGAAGTATAACCCGGCCGGACTGGACGACTCACTGGTAACCCGCCCGGAGCTTGGTGGTTCACGGGATACCCGCCCGGTCTTGGCGGTTCATTCGTAACCCGGCGGGCGGGTCAGATGGATGACGAGGCCCATGGCCCAGAAGGCCGGTTCACGTTTAATGGTGGGCCGGTTTATGAGGAAAGCATAAGGACTATTCTCCTACAAAGGAAGCAAGACTAGGACTCCACTTGTAATAGAGTAATCCTAATCCAACTAGGACTAGTCATGTAAACCGCCCCTTCAACATATATAAGGAGGGGCAGGGCTCCCCAAAGAGGGATAGGCTACAAGCAAGAAACAATCTCTAGGGTTATACACAACTAGAGGAGAGCCGGTTTACGGTGACTCCCTCGTGATGATAATGAGATCTAGCCTCAAACAGCATGTAGGGTTTTACTGGATGATGTTTCCCGGGGCCCGAAGCTGTCTAAACCCTTGTCCGCGTGTTGATCCGCCCTGCGTCTCTCATTCCACTCAACCCCTCTCAAGCTACCACATAGATGTGTTGGCCTCGCGACTAAGTCCTGACACTAAGGACATCTGACGTGTTAATTCCACGACAGGTACCAAAGGGGGGCATTGGTACCGGTTTGTGCCACGAACCGGTACCAATGCCCAGGGTATATAAGAAAACACTTGTGAAAATTTTGTTTTAGTTCTTCTTCCTGCCCCGACGACGCCGCCAGGCTGCCCCTCTGCCCCGACGACGCCGCTCCCCTGCCTTCGACGCCCTCATCGCCGCGCGCGCCCCTGCCACGACACCGTTGCCGCGTGCGCCCCTGCCCCGACGCCCTCGCCATGCTGCCCCTGCAGTGACGTCGTCGCCGCGCAGCCCCAGCCACGACACCGTGGCCGCGCTACCCCTGCCCCGACGCCTTCGCCGCCCCGGTCCGCGCTGCCCCGCGCTAGGTCCGGCCGACCCCTCCATATATGCATTTTTTTCATATATGTTGATGATGATATATATGATGATGTTGATGATATGATGTTGTTTTTTTTCATATATGTATTAATTTTTTTATTTAAGTAGTTAGTAGGTATCGATTTTAGGTTAGTGCATTTTATCACTAATTTTAGGTTAGTTGATCGATTTAGTGTATTTTAGTTTCGATGATATATGATGATGTAATTTGGTCGATATATATACCCCCTCCCCGATAACTTTGACATGAGGGGGGGGGGTCGATATACCCCCTCATACCCCCTCCCTGATAACATTTTTTTCTATGTATATGTCGTCGTTGTCGATATGCCACCTCCGCGATAACTTCGACATGAGGGGGGTTGATATACCCCCTCCCCGATAACATTTTTTTCTATGTATATGTCGTTGTTGTCGATATACCCCCTCCCCAATAATTTCGACATGAGGGGGGTCGATATACCCCCTCCCCAATAACATTTTTTTCTATGTATATGTCGTCGTTGTCGATATACCACCTCCCCGATAACTTTGACATGAGTAGAAGAAGAAGGAGAAGAAGAGCAGAGGAAGAAGAGGAGAAAAAAAGAAGAGGAAGAAGAAGAAAAAAAGAGTAAATTCTTTTTTTTCTTCTTTTTTCTATTTTTTTCTTCTTCTCCTCTATTTTTTTCTTCTTCTCCTCTATTTTTTCTTCTTCTTCCTCTTCTTTTTTTTTATCGGGAACGAGGGTGTCGGGAACTAGGGTGTCAGAAACTAGGGTAGAGGGTCGAGGGTCGCTGAG
>NC_041389.1:124571916-124641718 GCF_002162155.2 Triticum dicoccoides
GATGGTCGTCGAGAGTCGAGGGTCGAGGGTCGAGGGGTCGAGGGTCTAGGGTCGTCGAGGGGTCGAGAGTCTAGGGTCGTCGAGGGGTTGAGGGGTCAAGGGTCGAGGATCACCGAGGGTCGAGGGTCTCCGTTTAACAAGAATGCCCCCATTACGGAGGTGCACAAGTTGATCCATTCTTTTTTCTGATCTCATCCATGGCTACATCATTTGCTGGAAGTAACAGGCGTATGACGCTACAAAACTCTTCAAAGTTGTTTTGAAACAGAGTCCCGGATAGGATGATTTGCCTTTTGGTACGGATTTCAGCAAAGGCCTTCCAAATAGCGATATTCGGAAGGCTCTTGCTGAACTTCCTACCAAAAAGCGAATTATCCTATCCGGGACTCCGTTCCGAAACAATTCTAGAGAGCTTTGTACCGTTATGCGCCTGTTACTTTCGGCAAATGATGAAGCAATTGTTTTCTTGAGATCAGAAAAAATATGGACCATTTTCTGCACATCCAGAATGGCACCATCTTGTTAAATCCCTTAAAGGTTAAGAGAATCCGAGCGGTCGAGGATCGGAACTAGCTAGGGTCGGGGGTCAAGGGTCACCGAGGGGATGAGGGTCGAGGGGTCGAGGGTCGAGGATCGCCGAGGGGTCTATGTTTGCCACTATTAATTATCCATCTCTCATGTTTGTATATTAATTGCCATGATATAATATTTGCAGAAACTATGGACCAACAAAGAGACTTCGAACAAGAAGAGATAGTGGGGGACATAATCCGCGACGGAGGTGATGTCTTGTTGTTTCTCAATGACCTCGAAGAAGGTCTGGAAGGAGAGGAAGCAGGCTACAGTGATCAAACAAAGGACGAGGAAAGTCATGATCGTGATGATGGCTCCGGCGACCGTGATGACGGCTCCGGTGACCGAACGGATTCGGGATCAGCTGTTGCAAAGTCCGGCGAGGTATATATATAAGGTATATATATTAATTAAGACTATGCTGACTAGTTAATTGATGCATTAATTGTTTTGGTATGTACATATATTAACTCTTCTTTCTTCTTTTATAGCCTCCAGATCAAGCAAAACTTCGGTAATGAAACGAGGCCCAAAGAAAAAGTTGCGCCCGGATGAAAGGTTCACGATCACAGAAATCGCGCGCGATGGCCAACCGATTAAACCCCTCCGGACCAAGGAAGCATTTTCTGCTCAGTGCGGGGTTCTTGTTAGGGACATGATCCCGATCAGCATCGAGCAATGGAATCAGCCTAAGAAGGAAGAGCTTCAAGTTTCTTTTGTCGAAGATAGACAGAAAGCTGATCTTTGGACCGCGCTGAAGGTAAATTTCACCCTACCGGAAGAGGAGGATCCGGAGAAGCCAGTTATAGAGCCATTGATCAAGTCTCATGCTCTCAAGAAGATGGCAGGTCAATTCAGGAGGTGGAAGAATGAGTTGAAATCAACGTATGTCGATCAAGACAAGACTCCAGAATTCACCGGCCGATTTGAGAAGATAAGAAATCACTGGCCCGCATTTGTGACCCACAAGACATCGGAGAGGAGTAAGAAGATGTTAGCGATTAACAAGATAAATGCTGCAAAGAAGGAGCATCACCATCGCACAAGGTCAGGTGGCTACCTCAAAGCCCGGCCGTTGTGGGACAAGGCTGAGCAGGACCTGATTGCTAAAGGGGTCGAACCAGAGACATTGCATTGGACAGACCGTTCAAGGACTTGTTTCTTCGGGGTTGGGGAACTTTGGACCCTGAAATAGGGAAGTGCTACTGGATGGACTAGCAACTTGCAACACCCATCACGAAGCTTTAGAAAGCAATCAAGGAAGTGCAGGAAGGGATGTTCGTTCCCGACAGAGAGAACGACGAGCTCACAAGGGCCCTCGGGAATCCTGAGCATCCTGGACAAACACGAGGCGCGCTAGGCTCCGTTGCGTGGAAGGTTGGGTTTCCCGATGCAGGCGGTTACAAAATCCAAGAGAGGAGGAGGAAAGTGGAGCAGAGCGAACTGCAGCAGCTTAAGTCAAGGATACGAAAGCTAGAGGAACGACAAGATGTTGAGAACCAGCTGCGAGATCCTGCCCAAGAAGCTACCCTAGAAGCTACCCCGCCATCTCAGCGGAGAAGCAATGTGGCTTCCACCGAGCTCGTTCAGCAGCCTGACTTGATGGGTCCAAGCTACCCCGTGGATTTTATCACGGATTCACACCAGTGCCACCTTATGACGCAATGGTTTCAGCTCAAAGTCAAGGCGGCTGTCGGCTCTGTGTACCCTCCTTCACCCGGAGCAACTTTTGACTGTCGTCCGATTCCACAAGGTTATGATGTTGTGATGGTGGACGAAATAACGGAGGGATTTGAGGAGCTCTAGCTTGAGCACTCTACAGGTGATGGGGAGACTTAGCTTGGTCCTGCTATGAAGACTCCGTGTCTATGGCGGAAGGAGCACATCAACCTTCTGAACTTCACAGCTCCTGCGAGTCAGCTGGGCACTCCGCCTCCTCCGCCTCCTCCTCCTCCTCTGGCGAGTGATCAGGGAACTCCGCCTCCTGCTCCGGCGCGTGAGGGCGGCAGTACTCCGCCTCCTTCTCCGCCTGCTCAGGCGCGTCTGAGCAGCCCGTCTCCTCCTTCACCGCCTCGTAAGCGACAGCGAAACACAGACGCCGCCACTCTGGCGCGTCTTAGCAGTCCGCCTCCGGCTGCTCCGCCTCTTAAGCAACGAAAGAAGACAGCCGCAGCCGCTCCAGCTGCTCCGGCGTCTAGCTGTACAGCCAGAGGTGGGAGGCAATACAGATTCGGTCCATCGTCTCTCAAGCCTCTAGAGAAGTTACCATATGAGAGGAGCGAGGAGGAAAACCAGAAGATCTATGAAGGCTAAGTGAATGACTTCTTTGAATCGATAAAAGCTAAGAAACATCCACCTCCGGCGGAGAAGATAGATCGGGTGAAAGAGAAGCGCACTTTGGATGCCCTGCAGCGACCACCACCGCCTTCGCCGCAATCCAACTATGACCGCATCATTGAAAGGACATATAAGGAAGCAGAGCGGTTGGGAAGTACTTGCACTGATCAAAGGCTAGCAGAATGAAGAAAAGGGGAAAAAATTCCCCAGCTTGGCGAACAAGCGAAGCAATCATGCACCCCGCTCAATGTGTCTAGCGATATCGTCGCTAATCTTCCGGAGATGCTGCCCAGCACCAATCCTGGAGATTACATGCCCGGAAATGCACTTTGAAACAATGGAGGTGGACAGATTAAGATTCCGGCATGGGAAGCCTCTCGTCAAACCTGGTACTCCTCTAACAACGATGATGCGAAGATTCCATGATTGGTACATGGACATCTACAGGAAGTCTGGGATGATACTTTGACACTGAGAGTTAAAGAGGAGCACGACCTCATTGGAATTGACCTGTTGTCTGTTCCATATGAGGAGTTCTTCCAGTTTTTCAATCAAAAGGCCCTCGATAAAACAATCATCACTTGCTACTGTCTGTAAGTACTACTTCTCTATAATTAATTAAGTCTCTATATATAGCTCAGCTCTTTCATTGCATGTATATATAATTATCCTCACTATATTATGCAGATTGAAGATCGTCGAATTGAAGAAAAGACAAATAGGTGATATTGGGTTCATTAACACAAATCTCATGGATGAATGGAATGTTAAACATGATCCCAAAGAAACCGAGGCCAACTTTCTATGATCGTTACATTGAAATCAAAACAAAGATACAATACTCTTTCCTTATGAATATAGGTGAGTGTTACTGTCTTGTGCATATTCGGTTTCCCTTATTACTCGAGGTTATAGTAATGTAATTGATGAGTTATGCATGCATGCGCATCTTCCACTTTATTCTGCTAGAGATTAAACTTGAGCAGGGACTAGTAACCATCATAGACTCGAAACGAAAAAATCTGGAGGAGTATGCGACCATGACTACAATGCTCGAGAAGTAAGTTCAATCGATCACTATCGCACCATATCGGCAACTTTGTTCATTTCCTGATATCAAGTAATTGGTCTCTTTGTCTAGCAGGGTTTGGAAAAAGTTCACCGCACAAGCTCCGGGACTGCCAGCGCATCTGCGATTTAACCACCCGAAACTAAGTACTAGCTACTAGCTAGTTCCACGCATCTCCCATTGATTCTAGCTAGTTTCATCAATACCATTTAGCATGCTTGCTTATCAGTTTGATTGACCTCTATTTCTTGTAAAGTGGTTGTGGCAGGAACCCGGGAATGATTTCTGTGGATACTACATTTGCAAGTTCATCCACCACACGACCTGTGAGCGGGGCTATTCTAAACAACAATATGAAGTGCGTAAGCAATAGCATTCACAATTTTATTTTATTACCATCATTTGTGTTGAGTTTCATTCATATATATGTATTGACCCCCTTATTCAAATTAGATGTTTCAGATGCGGGATGAACTCCTACCACGAGATCGCATAAGAGCAATTCAAGAGGAATTGGCGGGATTCTTTCTTGACCACGTCATCGACAAACACGGAGAATACCATGTGGAAGTTGAGTTTAGATGTTAGGGGATTTTGTAAGAGATCTTATATTGTATATATATATGTAGCCAGTAGCGTCGGATAGATATAAGAAAACTTGTTGTTCGACCAATCTATTGGAGAAGGAGAGGTCGATCACTTCTCTCTGTGTATATGTTCATGACGATCTTCTATACTTAATGGTTTCCTTCATTTGCTTACTAGCTAGCTAGCGTGTCGAGTCCTCTCTATACGTATAGTACGTAGCGTTGACCAAGCACGGAGATAAGAGAGGACACTTCTCTCTATTAGCTAGCTAACACAATATATGAAACCCCTAAACTAACCCTACAAAACCCCCAAAACCCCCAACCCCCCCCCCCTCTTTCAGAAAAAAACAAAAACCCCAGCCCCTGAACTGCTGATGCGTGGAAGCCTTTTGGTCCCGGTTGGTGGCACCAACCGGGACAAAAGGCCCTCCTGCCTGGGCAAGCGGCAGCGGCCATGTGGAGCCCCATCTGTCCCGGTTCCTGGGTGAACCGGGACTAAAGGTATTGGGCATTAGTACTGACCCTTTAGTCCCGGTTCGGCAACCGAGACAAATGGGCCTCATGAACCAGGACAAATGGGCCTTTTTCTACTAGTGAAGGTATAAGAAGTTTCCTTGGTCATGCTGGTTTCTATAGGAGGTTTAGTAAAGACTTCTCTAAAATTTCTAGGCCTCTCAATAATCTCTTGCAAAAAGATGTTCCTTTTATTTTTGATGATGATTGTGTAGAAGCATTTAAAATACTTAAGAAAGCCTTGATTTCTGCATCTACTATTCAACCACCTGATTGGAATTTACCCTTTGAAATTATGTGTGATGCTAGTGATTATGCTATTGGTGTTGTTCTAGGACAAAGAGTTGATAAGAAATTGAATGTTATTCATTATGCCCAGAGAAATTATGCTACTACTGAAAAGATATATTTAGCAGTTGTTTTTGCTTGTGATAAGTTCAGGTCTTATATTGTTGATTCCAAAGTAACTATTCACACTGATCATGTTGCTATTAAATATATTATGGAAAATAAAGATGCTAAACCTAGACTTATTAGATGGGTTCTCCTGTTACAAGAATTTTATTTCCATATTATTGATAGAAAGGGGGCTTAGAACCTCGTTGCAGACAACTTGTCTAGGTTAGAAATTGTTCTTGATGACCCACTGCCTATTGATGATAGCTTTCCTGATGAACAATTAGCTGTCATAAATGCTTCTTGTAATTCTCCATGGTATGCTGATTATGCTAATTACATTGTTGCTAAATTTATACCACCTAGTTTCACATACCAACACAAAAAGTTTTTCTATGATTTAAGACATTACTTTTGGGATGACCCACACCTTTATAAAGAAGGAGTAGATGGTGTTATTAGACGTTATGTACCTAAGCATGAACAGGAACAGATCCTACACAAGTGCCACTCCGAGTCTTACAGAGGACACCACGCTAGAGATAGAACTGCACACAAGGTATTGCAATCTAGTTTTTATTGGCCGACTCTCTTCAAGGATGCTTGTAAGTTTGTCTTGTCTTGTGTTGAATGCCAAAGAATTGGTAATATTAGTAGACATCAGGAAATGCCTATGAATTATTCACTTGTTATTGAACCATTTGATGTTTGGGGCTTTGATTATATGGGACCTTTTCCTTCCTCTAATGGGTATACACATATTCTAGTTGATGTTGATTATGTTACTAAGTGGGTAGAAGCTATTCCAACTAGTAGTGCTGATCATAACACCTCTATTAAGATGCTTAAAGAAGTTATTTTCTGAGGTTTGGAGTCCCTAGATATTTAATGACTGATGGTGGTTCACATTTTTTTCATGGTGCTTTTCGTGAAATGCTTGCTAAGTATGATGTTAACCATATAATTGCATCTCCATATCATCCTCAGTCTAGTGGTCAAGTAGAATTGAGTAATAGAGAAATTAAATTGATTTTGCAAAAGACTGTTAATAGATTAGAAAGAATTGGTCCAAGAAACTTGATGATGCATTATGGGCTTATAGAACTGCTTATAAAAATCGTATGGGTATGTCTCCGTATAAAATGGTTTATGGAAAGGCTTATCACTTACCTCTCAAACTAGAACATAAGGCATATTGGGCTATTAAAGAGCTCAATTATGATTTCAAACTTGCCGGTGAGAAGAGGTTATTTGACATTAGCTCGCTTGATGAATGGAGAACCCAAGCCTATGAGAATGCCAAGTTGTTTAAAGAAAAGGTTAAAATATGGCATGGCAAGAGGATACAAAAGCGTGAAATGTAGATGATCATGTTTTGCTATACAATTATCGTTTAAGATTTTTTACAGGAAACCTTCTCTCTAAATGGGAAGGTCCTTACATTATCGAGGAGGTCTATCGTTCCGGTGCCATAAAAATCAACAACGCCGAAGGCACAAATCCGAAGATGGTAAACGATCAAAGAATCAAACATTATATCTCAGGTAATCCCATAAATGTTGAGACCAATATGATTGACACCGTAACACCGGAGGAGTACATAAGGGACACTTTCCAGAACGATTCAGACTCCAGAAAGGAATAGGTATGTGGTATGGTAAGTAAACCAACTCCAAAACTATTCTAATAGCAATTTTTCTCTGTTTTGGAATATTTAAAAAATTAGGAAAATTAGAAGTAGTCCGAAAGAGACACGAGGAGACCACAAGGGTGGAGGGCACGCCCTACCCCCTGGGCGTGCCCCCCTACCTTGTGGACACCTCGTGTGCCCCCCGGACTCCGTTTTCTTGCACAATACTTATTTTGGTCGGTAAAAATTCATTATATAATCTCCCGAAGGTTTTGGCCACCGTACCACGACAAAATACTCTGTTTTTGTTTTGAGCTGTTAAAGCAGCAAATTTAGAGCAAGATGTCTTCTCAAGAGTCGGTCGGGGAGTGTCGGTTATCTCACCTGACACCGAGCCCGAGAGCATACAACGAAGCTGACCACTTTGGGCAATCAATGGAGGAAGAGATGGAGGCTGACTTGAAAAGGGTGGGTGCCATGGAGGAGGATCAAGAAGTTACCTCTCGTCTTTGAACTAGATTCATGCTGGAGGAACCTCAGATCTCAGCAATACCAAATTCGATCATTCCTCCCAATGCTAGATTTCTCTCTTATGAAAATATGAAAAAGAGTGTTGCTTTTTATCCCGCAACTATGAAACATCTATGGGTGGATGGAGCTTTAGCCGTCATGGGTAAACTCCGCAAGGAAGTAATGGATCTTAAGCAGAAAATTAATAAGCTCGAGGAAGAGAATCTCATCCTAAGGGGCATCATCGCCAAGAATATCACATCACCACCTCCGAAGAAAGAGACATAAATACATGGGTATGGGCACTCCCCTTGGCAACTGCCAAGCTTGGGGTAGGTGCCCCGGTATCGTATCACCATCACACCTCTATATTTATCGTTTTTATTAGTTCGATCCTTTTGGTTATATCTTGATCTAGTAGAATAAAATTTTAGTATGATCTAGCTTTGAGTTTTGTTTTGATCTCTATCTATGTAGTCGAGTCCGTGAGTTATATATAATAAAGAGTAGTTTTGAGTTGAGGGCTTTGCTGTCTTGCTATGGTATTGAGGGAATTAAAGAAAGAATAAAAAGAAATAAAAAGATCATATATTGATCTTATGGAGAGTAATGACTTCACATATAAAGAGTATGATGAATAAAAGTTGTTGAGAGTTGACAAACATAGTTTTGGTAATAGGAAGTAATAAAAGAAAGAGACGTTTCACATATAAATATACTATCTTGGACATCTTTTGTGATTGAGAGCACTCACTAAAATATGACATGCTAAAAAGTTGATGTTGGACAAGGAAGACAACATAATGAGTTATGTTTTCTTATATTTGAATAGAAGTTATATTGTCATGGATCATCCAACATGTTGAGCTTGCCTCTCCCTCTCATGCTAGCCAAATTCTTTGCACCAAGTAGATATACTACTTGTGTTTCCAAACATCCCTAAACCCAGTTTTGCCATGAGAGTCCACCATACCTACCTATGGATAGAGTAAGATCATTCAAGTAAGTTGTCATCGGTGCAAGCAATAAAAATTACTCTCTAAATATGTATGATCTATTAGTGTGAAGAAAATAAGCTTTATACGAACTTGTGATATGGAAGAAATAAAAGTGACAGACTGCATAATAAAGTTCTTTATCACAAGCGGCAATATAAAGTGACGTTCTTTTGCATTAAGATTTTGTGCATCCAACTATAAAAGTGCATGACAACCTCTGCTTCCCTCTGCGAAGAGCCTATCTTTTATTTTTACCTTCTACCCTTATACAAGAGTCATAGTGATCTTCACCTTTCCTTTTTACACTTTTTCCTTTGGCAAGCACTATATGTTGGAGAGATCCGGATATATATATATATATCCACTCAGATGTAGGTTTTCATAAAGTATTGTTGTTGACATTACCCATGAGGTAAAAGGTTGGGAGGCGAAACTATAAGCCCCTATCTTTCTCTGTGTCCGATTGAAACTTTGTACCCATAAGTATGGCGTGAGTGTTAGCAATTGTGAAAGACTAAATGATAGTTGAGTATGTGGACTTGCTGAAAAGCTCTTATATTGACTCTTTCCTATGTTATGATAAATTGCAATTGCTTCAATGACTGAGATCATAGTTTGTTAGTTTTCAATGAAGTTTCTGATTCATACTTACCTTGTGAATGAATTGTTACTTTAACATGACAAATTATATGACAATATATGTTGTTGTTCTAAAGATGATCATGATGCCCTCATGTCCGTATTTTATTTTAGCGACACCTCTATCTCTAAACATGTGGACATATTTTTCGATTTTGGCTTTCACTTGAGGACAAGCGAGGTCTAAGCTTGGGGGAGTTGATACGTCCATTGTGCATCATGCTTTTACATTGATATTTATTGTATTATGGGTTATTATTACACGTTATATCACAATACTTATGTCTATTCTCTCTTATTTTATAAGGTTTACATGAAGAGGGAGAATGCCGACAGCTAGAATTCTGGACCGGAAAAGGAGCAAATATTAGAGACCTATTCTGCACAACTCTAAAAGTCCTGAAACTTCACGGAGAATATTTTTGGAAAATATAAAAAATATTGGGCGAAGAAAGCACCATAGGGGGGCCATCTGCCATCCAAAAGGATGGAGGGAGCGCCCTCCGGTCTTGTGGGCCCCCTGGCAGGCCCCCGACGTCCATCTTCTGCTATATGGTGTGTTTTTACCTATAAAAAAAGAAGGAAGCTTTCGGGATGAAGCGCCGCCATCTCGAGGCAGAACCTGTGCAAAACCAATCTAGGGCTCTGGCGAAGCTGTTTTGTCGGGGAAACATCCATCCCAGAGGGGGAAATCATCGCCATCGTCATCACCATCGATCCTCTCATCGAGAGGGGGTCAATCTCTATCAACATCTTCACCAGCACCATCTCCTCTCAAACCCTAGTTCATCTCTGGTATCCGATCTTTGTCTCAAAACCTCAGATTGGTACCTGTGGGATGTTAGTAGTGTTGATTACTCCTTGTAGTTGATGCTAGTTGGTTTATTCGGTGGAAGATCATATGTTCAGATCCTTAATGATAATTAATACTCCTCTGGTTATGAACATACATATGCTTTGTGAGTAGTTACGTTTGTTCCTGAGGACATGAGAGAAGTCTTGTTATATCATGTCTAGTGGTGTTATGTGAACGTCGACTACATGAAACTTCACCATGATTTTGGCCTAAGGGAAGGCACTGGGATGTAATAAGTAGATGATGGGTTGCTAGAGTGATAGAAGCCTAAACCCTAGTTTATGCGTTGCTTCGTAAGGGGCTGATTTGGATCCATATGTTTCATGCTATGGTTAGGTTTACCTTAATTCTTCTTTCGTAGTTGCGGATGCTTGCGAGAGGGGTTAATCATAAGTGAGAGGCTTGTCCAAGGAAGGGCAGCACCCAAGCACCGGTCCACCCACATATCAAGTTATCAAAGTAACGAACGTGAATCATATGAGCATGATGAAAACTAACTTCACAGTAATTCCCATGTGTCCTCAGGAGCGCTTTGCTTTATATAAGAGTTCGTCCAGGCTTGTCCTTTGCTAGCAAAAGGATTGGACCATCTTGCTGCACCTTGTTTACTTTTGTTACTTGTTACCCGTTATGAATTATCTTATCACACAACTATCTGTTACCGATAATTTCAGTGCTTGCAGAGAATACCTTGCCGAAAATCGCTTGTCACTTCCTTCTGCTCCTCATTGGGTTCAACACTCTTACTTATCGAAAGGACTACGGTAGATCCCCTAGACTTGTGGGTCATCACTACCACGATGAACTACCGCCCTACTACCGCTCATTTATAGAGCAGATGTACTGCCGTTGGAAGTCCTAGTAGTACTGTACTGCAGCAGTACCGCTGGAGCAGTACTACCGTGCAGCAGAGCGGTACTATCGCTTTTGTACCTCAAGAAGTCCCAAGCACAAGGAGGACATGCTCAATTGTCAGGAAAGAAAGAGGGTGCAAAAAGAATGTGTACGTGTTGAGTCCACCCAAACCTTTCTGAAGCGGACCCCCTCTTAATAGTACGGTGGTCCTACAACTCAAATCTACCGAAAATGAAATGCAAGAAAAACACCGTCTTCGCAAAGTACCGAGGGGCACGAATCGTCTTGTGCCATATGATAGGTTCTCTAAAATGCTCAATGCACACGATTAATCCGTAAAAATATTGTCATTAATCACCAAAACCACTAAGGGAGAAATATGCCCTAACAGTAGTACAAACTTGAATTCAGCTCACATATATATTCTAATTGTCCCCTTAAGCGTCGTACATGCTTGAGCTTCTCACGAGTTGCTCGATGACGATTTTGTCGATGCATTTGAACAAACTCATCAAGCGTGGGCGAATTCTGATTTGAAAGTTGAATAGGATCACCCACATTCTCAAATCTGAGACCTCCGACAACATATTCACACTCATCCTCCATGATCATGATGTGCATGATCACACAACATGTCATCACTTTCCATAAGGTTTTTGATCCCATATTTTTGTAGGTTCTTGAACAACTACAAAACAGACTTCTCTCCCGCAGGCACGCTGAACACTGAAAAAAGGGGATTGTCAACCCGCACGCCACTAGGCCCTAGTCTCCATGGCCTCGCACCGTCGGCAATGGCCTTTGACGCTCGTCATCGTCGCCCTGCATCATCGTCGCACCTCGCCATCGTTTTCTTGCACAAAAAAGCTTGTTGTAGCATTGCTTCCAGCCGGTCCCAGCAAAATGTTTTTTGCCCGACCGCAGTTTGTCGTCTCGCCGTTCCCATCAAATCGCAACAAACCGTTGTAGCTTTTGCAGACGTGGGTTGAAGCTTTCGCCACCCATAGTCATAGCTTTTGTGGTCGGCTGTCGCAACTTTCCTTGTTGCATGATGCCTCGTTAGCAAACCTTACAACTTCTCCATTGTCGCATTGTAGCACCATGGCACCCGGTTCCAGCAATCAGCGCAATTGGTCCCAAAAAACCATGTCACCGGTTCCATCGTGTGGCATTCCGCTCCTAAACGAACGATGCCATCAACTCCAGCATACGGTGTCGTCAGTCGCAACATCGCCAAATGCCGGTCCCAGCAAACTATGTCACCGGTTCCAACATTTGGCGCGTCAGTTCCCGACAAACGATGTCATCGGTTCCATCACCGGAGGCCGGTTCCAGCACCATCGGCAGCTCGTTCCAGCAAATGCCGTTCATGATAACTTGCAAAATACGACACACCGTTTTTTCTCCAAGGAATAAAAGAAGCGCCACTTGCTGGCATTTGTGCACACACCTTAAAATGACACCAGACTTAATTGTATGTTTCTTTTAGCACGATTACAATATGCTTTGGCGAATGAACATATAGTAATCTAAAACACCTTATAAAAATTTACAGAGGGAGTATTTGTCAAAAAAGAAGAAGAAACATAATGAATATGAGAAGCTCCCGTATAGCTAAAAAAAGAAATACTCTATTTGTCCTAAAATGTAAGATCATTTAAAAAATGATCTTATATTTTATGACGGAGGGAGTACTATATAGACAAATCACTAAGTTATATGGACTCAAGAAAACTAGAAAGCAAAACTTCCCTTGAAAAATGAAAAAAAGAAATAAAAGCACTAGCCAAAATATGATCAAAATTATCAGAAAAGCCCCTGAGATTATCTGGATGGTAGCAGGCTACTAGTTTTTGTCCTTGAGTCTTTTCTTATGCAACACAACTCCAGACTTTATTCACAGATACCCTTGGAACGTCACGAATTTGAAAAGCCCATACCCTTCCCTCCCCAAATCATCTCACACGAAACCGAAGGATCCGGCAGTTGACTCCTCCCCCAATCAGGCCAGGCAGACGCTCCACGCCGGCCGCGATGGGCTCCACAGCGACCGGACCCGAGCTCGCGGCGTCCCACGACGACGAGGAGGCGGCTCCCCTCGTCTCCGCCGCCGGCGACGGCCGCCGGGGCGCAGGCACAGCGTCGCAGACCCGCGACCTGCACCTCCTCAGCCTGGCTTTCTTCTTCGTCTTCCTCGCCTACCACGCCGCCCAGAACCTCCAGAGCACCGTCAACACGGTACGCGTCCTCCCATCCCAAGAATTCCTTGAGCACGCGCGCACGCACGCTCGGATGTGACCGTCGGTGGCGTGGGATATGACTGATTGGCGCCGGCCGCACGGGCTCTCGCACGCAGGACGGCAATTTGGGGTCGATATCGCTGGGCTTGCTGTACACGTCGTTCACGGCGTTCTCGGTCGTGGGTTCGCCGGTGGTGCGGGGGATGGGGTCCAGGCGGGCGCTCGTGCTCGGCACCTCCGGCTACCTCCTCTTCATCGCTGCCAACCTCGCCCCCTCCTGGTATGTACGCTACCACCAAGCCGCTAGCTCAGATTGCTTCTGCTGTAATTTCTCTGTCCTTGGTAGAGTATATTCTTGGCGGTTCCGACATATCTCGAGCTGACTGAATCTGTGTGGCGAAGATTCATCCGAGTGACAGTGGGATTCATCCGAGCTTGGTAGAGTATGTGGCGAAGATTCATCCGAGTAGTACCAAATAGCGGAACGCATTGGTGGTAAAAAAAATGACAAATCTACTAACTTGCCAGCTCAGTATTTGCTTTCCACTATGTCGACGTCCCTTTCGTGCTTGCCGTGCAAGCAAGATGAAATGCGTGACCCTACGCCACGCCCCAATGTAGTTGCTTAAGAGCATCAGTTTAGCGCGTTGGAATCGTGAGTTTTTGCTCGCCGTGGTTCGCTGGCTCCAACGGTCGGTGCAAAATATAGCGCGTCGGAGCCGCTCCAGCAGGCGCTGCAAAAAAAAAAACAACGTTGTACACTTTAAAAAAATAAAAAATCATAGGCATAGATTAATAAAATAGATAAAAATGCGATACATAGATAGTTTGGATGTAGCGTAGATAGTTCATAGCATAGATAGGTAAAAAAAGACATTAGTCCAAGGTAAAAACTACGGTACAACTAGAAACTACTCCGAGTCGTCGTCCTCCTCCTCCTTGCTTGTGTCGTTCGACGTATCAAGAAACACGTCGTTGTTGTCAGAGAAGAATGATGCTTGTCCCAGATCGCACAGCGATATCGCCAGTGCCTTCCGACGACGCATGTCTACCCGTTCCGTGCTCCTCCTTTCCCCCCTCTCCGCCCAGAAGGCGTTCTCGTTGGCGACGTCCTCCGGGTGGCGCCGACGCCACTCCGCCATGGCTAGCTCGTCAAACTCGGCGATGAGGAGGCGGCGCTGCTGCCGACGGTGTTCCTCACGGTCGGCGTCAGTTACTATCCGCAGCGGAGGGGCGACTGCTTGTGCCTGCTCGGACGTCCAGACGTCCTGGAAGTTCATCTGTGCGTGAGGCCTCCCGAGACGCCACGCCGCCACGTCGTACGCGCGGGCGGCCTCATGCGCGGTCTCGAACGTCCTGAGAGCGAGTCACGCGTCACCGGAACGGATCTCCGCATAGAACGCGCCGGAAGGGCGAACGTGGACGCCGCGGTAGCCGGAGATGCTTCGGCGGCGCGGGGGCATGTCGGCGTCGGCGGAGAGAGCATCGGGAGCGGTGCCGGTTGCGAGGAAGAAGAGGACGGCGGGAGGGGGGAGAAGGGGGCAGTGGCGCTCGAGTGTGCGGTGAGAGCATCGGGCGTGCGCGTTTCATAGAGCGCGTCGGACGCGGTGCGCTAAAATTAGCGCGCGTCGGGCCGGTTTTTCCCGCGCGCGCGATTCTTTGCAGCGGGCTGAAATTTCCCGCGCGCGCTAAAAGAAAGGTTTCCCGCGCGCACGGCTGTTGGAGATGCTCTAATCTGATCGGCTCGCCAATTTCAGTTTGTTCTGAATGGGAGTAAAAAACTCAATTCTCACTGGAAAAAGATGTTTGATATGTGCGACAAAATGCCACTAAATACAAATATGAGGCGGGGCGAGCATCTGCCTTTTTTTTGAAATAACCGCATATATATCCATTAGATAAACATATTACAAAGAGTATACACGTGGTCATCATAAGAGGCATATATAGATGTCTTGCAATATTGCACTAAATACTTCACAAGAAGTAAAACTAGAATTTCACTTTCAATGAATCTTGTGCCACACCAAAAGGCCGTCCATCATCGTCCTCCTCCGCTGCCGAGGCAACGTTGAAGAAAGAGAGGAATTGCCGTCATACCAAGATCTGGAGGAGCATCTTTGCATACAAGGATGTTTTTCAAGCTGATGAACGGGACCGCCGCAAGCGACGAGACCGAGGCTTTGTGGCACGTCAGCAGGGGTTCTTCCCCATGCCCACTAGATTCCAGTGTCGTCAACTTCATTTGACGCGATCGAAGAAGAGGAATGTTGCATGCCACCATCCACGCACCTCATTGCAAGACATCAAACACCACTGCAATAGCCGACAACAACGCTACCCGGGAGAGTGAGGTGCGCCGACCATCAGACACAAATTTTATCGGATCTGAAGACCGGCAAAAAGACCGAGCCACCTGCTCCCTGACGCTGCCCATTAGAACACCACCAAGACGGAGTAGAAGCAAATTATTTCGACACAGCCTCATCCCCACCGTTGATGTAGCACCCCTGAAAGCAAACTACGCCTATCCTATACCACTATCAAAGAGAAACTGCGAGGTCACCGCCCGCTCCCGCCGCTGGAGCAGCAGACGGAGACGGACGAGGACCCAACGTCACCCGTGTTGAGGAAGGTTGCAAAAAAGTCGCCTCCTGATCGCCTGTCTTGGGCGGTTCTAAGAGTGAATGAAGGGGTTCGTTCGTTTTCTTGCCGCTTGTTGAGCAAACAGCGAGGTATACTTCTCTTCATCTTTGGGAGCTCCACGCGATAGTCACGTCAACCCACCTTGCCCACACCCACCTCTGCCCACGAGCAATGAGGGTTGACGGCCATTGTCGCCAACATTGCCGGTTGACGCCTTCCCACGACCATCCATCTAAGTCAGTGGGTCATAGAATTTTGGGGGGGGGGGGGACTTTTCAAAGACAATTTAACGAGATTAGCAGTGAACCCTTTTCCTATCTCTCTCCCTTCTATCTTCCCTCCTGCTTGGCCCTTCTCCATGTACATAGTCAGACACTCGAAAAATGAGAGTTTGTACTTCACTCATTTTTATAAAAGAAAATCATATACACCCAATTTTGGTTTAAATCTTGTAACATTTTGGCTCATTTCATATCGAGATGGACGCCGGATAACTAGCGCATATTTTCGGCCTGCGCATGTCCGGCTTCGTCGGCAGCAGCCGGTGCGCGGCTAACGCCACTTTTTTAAGATCCGATCAGATGTGCCACCTGACAAGTGGAACCGTTGGAGTAGGCATACGAGGATTACCCAAACAGCAACTGGATATGTACGTAAATAGACAAAACCTTTATGTCCATCGGCGGCAGCATTGGATACGAAGCAAGTTCCAACCACCGTCGCCGTCAGTCGTCACCTCGCAGAAGCTCCAAGCAGGATACCAACAAGGTGTGCAGGCCAGGAACTGAATGCTTTATGTGCTTAAGTGCACCGTGTATCTTAAGCTAATACACGGCGGGCGGAGCGATTAACCTAATAAGTAATTAAGCAGGGTTGCGATGTTGTCGAGGGATCCGTGTCACCATCCTAAGTTGGACCATTAAGTTTGTTTAGGGAAAAAAATTGGACCATTAAAATTTGGCTGTACGGCCTGCCATGCACTCGTAGTCTCAAGTTGAGTATTACTTCCTTCGTTCGAAATTAGTTACCGTTCGAGCAGATGTACTTCCTCTGTCCCATAATATAATGTAAAAACGTTTTTGACACTATCCTAACGTTCTTATATTATGGACGGAGGGAGTATTTAGCACTAAATTCCGGACGGAATGAGTAGATTTTTTGGATGATTCGAGTTTTGTGGTTATAGTGAAGTGGAGTTACTTCGAGACAGGCAGATCCTCTAGCTCCACGTGTATCTCTCCTACACTCACATGGCATCGATAAAAAAAGAAGATCTTTCCCACAGACGGCAGACACACCAACAATGCACAGACAGCGATCGCCGGAAAGATCAGAACAAAAACGGCACACGGCCAAGAAAACGGCAGCAAGATGGCAGGCGCGCACGGCCAAGTCCCGGCAGCCACGGGCTACGGCTAGCAAAACGAGCCACTGCCACGCGGGCCCACGCGACGCCTAGTTCTCTCCGCACTCCGCTCGCTCGCTCGCCGGCCGCCTTCTCCTCGGTAACGAAGGAGCGACCGCAGCATAAAAAGCTTCTACAGGCGCCACTCTCGCGCCCAGCTCCCGCACCTCCCCCTCGCGCTGCTTCTAGAAGCCTCCCGCGATGGACGCCCGCCGCGACGACGAGGAGGCGGCGGCGCCGCTCCTGGCCGCGCCCGCTTCGAGGAGCCACGCCGCCGACGTGCACGTCCTCTCCGCCGCCTTCGTGTGCTTGTTCTCCGCCTACAGCGCCGCCCAGAACCTCCAGAGCACCGTCAACAACGTACGCGCACCTCCCTCCCTTCTTCCTCGCGTCGATCTCGCTCGCTTCGATCCTGATGGGGATCCTGGCTGCAGGAGGGCGACCTGGGCACCGTCTCCATGGGGGTCCTCTACACCTCCTTCACGCTCTTCGCGGCCGCGGCGTCGCCGGTGGTCAGGTGGCTGGGCGCCAGCCGCGCGCTCGTCATCGGCACCAGCGGCTACCTGCTCTTCATCCTCGCCAACCTGGTCCCGACATGGTGCGTATCGTCACGAGTCGCACAGTCGGACATACTCTCTGACATGATAGTGCCTCGCTGGTCTGTGTAGCAGTGTTTGGTTTGGATGCTTGGTCCCTGCTTGATAGAATGCCTGCCTAGACAATGTTCATTCCCCTGAAAGAAGTTCAGTTAAGTTAGAACAGAAGTGTCAATTTCATTCGATAATTTGTTGTCTCGTCATGTGATTTTTGTTCTTAGTTGAGACGTTGATTATAGCCAATCGATTTTTATGGGCTGCAATCTCCCCCCCTGATTGCTACTTGAATTGTGAGAAGTTTAGGCTCTTTGGCCTTGTTAAGATCATGGATTCAAATTATTTCCGTGCTCATTTAGTTCCTGGATTCGTCAGGGCAAAACTTCAGTTGCAGCCTAATTAGTTGACGTGCTGATCTTGGACCAGAACGTTAGTTCTTGCATCAGGTAGAGGCTTTGCATCATGGCCCAGTTTACTAGGTCGTACATTGTGCATACAATTTATTCTATATTTTGAACAACACAGTGAGCCGATGCCCTGTTTAGCTTGAGTAAAAAAAAAAATCTCAACTAACCCAAATAGCTAATTGGTGAAGTCTATGCTGATAAGTGGTAACAACCTCATATTAGTCACGAATGGCTTTTGGCCCTATTTGATTTGTTCCATAATCTGGTAAACACAATTCAGCTGTGTAATATACCAGTGGATTTATTTTCAAGTTCAGTAAACTCAACAATCTGCAATAGTGAGACTCCTTTGATGTTAACTTGAACAACAAATTATCAGGTATACAATGGTACCTGCTTCACTGTACCTGGGTTTTACCGCATCAATCATTTGGGTTGGGCAGGTAATAATTTTGCTTTCCAATAAACTATTTACTACCCATTTATGTCTGGTTAACGTACATACCTGTTTGCAATGCAGGGCACATATCTTACTTCTGCTGCCCTCAGTCATGCAAGAGACAATAATTTGCCTGACGGTCCAACTTTAGGAAGCTTTAATGGAGAATTCTGGGGTGTGTTCGCTAGCACACAGGTACAACACACGAGCTATTTACTATTAAAACATGCAATGAGCTACTTTAGCAGTTGTTCATACCTCAGAGTGGAGTTTCTATTACTTTCTGCACATAGGCACATACCCTGTACAGCTACAAGGATACAATGGCCTCTGACATAGCGACTTCTATTACATTAATTGTGTAGGTCATTGGGAATTTGATCTCACTTGCTCTACTGAGGAATGGAAAGGTTAGCATCTCAATTTGGGGTCCTTTCAGTGTCTTATGAGCATCTTGTGGACTGTCATTTTACTTGCACATCATGTGTGTTTGATCCTATCATCTTCATATCACTTCAGGATGGAGGAAGTATAACAGGAAAGAATCTGCTGTTTGTTGTGTTCCTTGGCTGCATGATTATTGGCATTGTATTGATGTGTTTACTGTCCAAAAGGGACGAGAAACGAGATAATGCTTCGACACACTCCTCATTTGGAGCTATGTTGAAGTATATTGTTGCCCCTCTCAAGGACCGAAGGATGATTCTTCTGATCCCTCTTATCGCATATTCAGGTTTACAACAGGCATTTGTTTGGTAAGCAACAGAAAATCTTTTCAGCATCGATGGTGCTTCAGCCCCATTCTGTGCCTTTTCTAACACGGTGTTGTGGATTTCTTAGGGCTGTATTCACAAAGAGTATTGTGACACCTGTGCTTGGCATATCTGGAGTCGGTGGCGCCATGGCAATTTATGGCGCATCTGATGTAGTTGTAAGTGAAACTATCAACTTGGTGTTAACATTATCCAGTATCAGTTCATCCCCCTTTTTTTATTTGCTGTTGCTTAAGGTTTAAAAAATAGCGAAGTCCACAACTTAAACAAACAACTATAAAACATGTCATCTTCCATTTATTTACAGTTTATACACATCATTCAAACTGCTGGAAAGACCATACTGTATGTTTAGTTGATTTGAAGCTCGCTTGACATTGCAGTGTTCATTGGTTGCTGGACGTTTTACCTCTGGGCTTCATTCAGCTACATTTATAGTGTCAGTTGGAGCTATTGTTCAGGCTGTGGTCTTGTTCTGGTTGCTTCTTTTTTACAGGTTTCATTTTTTAAGTTGTCCTTGTTTGCCGTGCTACTCTTCCCGTATCATTGCTATTGCAGTCTACTCATTGTTATCTTGCTTGCAGTCCAATGGAGGGACTACTTGGTTCAGCGATTCCACTATTTATAGGTGCCTTATGGGGTGTTGGTGACGGAGTCTTGAACACACAGTTAAGCGCATTACTTGGGTTGTTGTTCGAGGATGTCAAGGTAATCATACTATAGTTTGTTTTCTCTAGTGTTTTCTTGTACAGATACATCCTAGTTTTGTACAGATCTTGTTTTATTTGGGTATTCTTAGTTTCTTACCCAAGTGCGGTGGTTTGGCTCGTGGGTCTATTGGTGGTAGGTATTTTTCAGAAAAATGAAAATTCATATCTCAAAGTTTCAGATTAAAAAAAATTGTATATACACCCAGATGTGGTCTACATACCTGTAAAATTTCATTGATAAATATGTTCATCTGTGCGCTACAAAAAAA
Organism: Triticum dicoccoides; assembly: GCF_002162155.2. NCBI lineage: Eukaryota > Viridiplantae > Streptophyta > Magnoliopsida > Poales > Poaceae > Triticum > Triticum dicoccoides. Next base: position 124,592,365 of record NC_041389.1, read on the forward strand.
GGTGTGTATCTATATAATAGTAAAAACACTTAATTTTGTGTTTCCGATTATTACCTTGCCTTCAATGAAAAGATATCAACGGCTGCTTCATCTTAAAATAAATGCCAGCGGTGTAATGCTTTGATTTCATTTGCTGTGGACCTTGTGTTTAATGACAAAATGTATAATTTGACACGTTCTATTTACTGATATAACTAAGTTATCTTAAATGAATACTAAGCTTGTGTTGAAAAATGACAAATGCAGGAAGCAGCTTTTGCACAGTTGAAGGTTTGGCAATCAGGTGCCATCGCAGTCATCTTCTTCTTGAGCCCAAGCATCACACTACAAGCAATGCTTATCTTGATGGCCACGTCACTCGTCATCTCCTTTGGCTTGTTCCTGTTACTTACCCTTGTTGTCGAGAAGCCATCAAGCATCAGAGCGTGAGGCAAATCCTATTTCGGTGTGCAGACGGTGTCGTCGTCACCACATGGTTAGTGACCAACAGCATGTACAACCACACTGGTGTATTGACCTGTGATATGAAACTGAGAAGGAAGAGCATCATCATCCATCACGACGCGACGCCATGGCAACATGCACATCATGCTATTCATGTCAGACATTGTTTGCTGGAGGTCTGAAGTGAAGAGGTTGCAGGCAAAATGTGGGAAGTGGTCGATTTCCTGCCACTTTTCAGTCTCCTGTTATTGCCAATGACTGTGTCTTGTTACAGGAATCACATACTCCATTATAATTATAATTTATATAAGAGGCAACATTTCATTCAAACAAGCGATGATATTTTGGGTTGGGGTAACCTATATCTTTCTCTGCCTTTCCATATGGGTCATGATCCACCTGCAAAATAATCTTTTTTTTTTTTGCGGGGAACCTGCAAAATAATCTGACTGACCCGATATCGTCCCAACCAAACAGGCCCCTTAGTTCTAACTGAAACTGTGGGTTAAGTTCTGTTTTTTCTTTTCCGTTTGAGGAATTAAGTTCTGAAATTTGATAAGTGCCCTGCCTTTCCATTTCCCGGTAGCCACAAATATTATGGAACACTACACAATACGCATAGTTGAAGGAACACAATAACACTGCAACATAGATGAAATTAAAGGAGTGGTACTAGAGAAGGAATGAGAGCAACAACCAGAAAATCAAGTGAAATACTGAAACAAATGTACGTTGAGATACATGCATGATCCATGTTCCTCTGTTTATTCATGGTACATCAAACGGGAGATACACTGACGCGAAGATGGCTCACACGAACAAACTGGGGACAGTACGTGCAGAGACGGGGGGAACACATGCAACACATACTACTAACCATCACCGGAGACAAATTAAGCACCAACATCCATGCAAATGCAGGCAGGCTAATTCTCCATTACCAAGCGGCTGCTGACGAGCCTCCCTCCCGTCAGTTGAAGAAGCCTGACGGCGAACGTGGCGGCTGCTTTGGCTGCGACGACGACTGTTCCGGCGGCTGGGGCTTGGGATCCGGCTTCGGGCTGGGGCCCGGGGCAGGCTTTGGGTCGGGCGTGGGCTTGGGGTCAGGCTTCGGCCCCGGTTTAGGGTCGGGCTGCGGGTCTGGTTTGGGGTCGGGCTTGGGTGCTGGGTCAGGTTTCGGCGCCGGTTTAGGGTCGGGCTTGGGTGTTGGGTCAGGTTTCGGCGCCGGTTTAGGGTCGGGCTTGGGTGTTGGGTCAGGTTTTGGCACCGGTTTTGGGTCGGGCTGTGGGTCTGGTTTTGGTTCAGGTTTTGGCGCTAGTTTAGGGTCGGGCTTGGGAGTCGGGTCAGGTTTCGGCGCCAGTTTAGGGTCGGTCTGCGGGTCTGGTTTGGGGTCAGGCTGTGGCGTAGGCTTGGGCTCTAGGCTGGGCTCATGCTTCAGCCCCGGCACCCTCCCAGCGACGGCGAGGCTTGCAACATTTGCCGCGACGAGGGCCAAGAGCAAGCACAGCGAGAAGGCAGTTGCCCTCATCGTCGCCGCTCACTGGCTAGCTAGCTGCTCACTCAGGTCACTCTCCTTGTGTGTGTCACCGGAATCACACTTGGCTGTGTGAGTGTGCGGCAGACGTAGTAGAGGATTTATAGGCCCGACGAGCGAGCCGACGCCGGACGCGTGTCCATCGCCTTTGCGAGCCCGTGACCGGCACGGTGACCAGCTACAGTGACATCTCTCAGCTTTTGTTCATGTCACCTTTGCATGGCATGCGCGCACCGGCCAAATCATCCAGCAGAAAAGAGCCAAAGGATCCACGAGACGGCATGGATCGACGGACACGTACGCGGGCAATTTTTGCGAGATCTAGGACCCCGCCCGGACACGAACAAGTGGCACGTACGCATGCATGCAAAGAGCCGGTCCCCAGCTCCACCTTCGTCTTCTTCGATTGTCTCTGCTTTTGCTACGCGCTCCTTCTCGATTACTCGATCCGTCGGAGAGACAATGCTCTTAGGCCAACTCCACCCCGCGATCTCAAACGGACGTCCGCTTTGACCGAATTCTGTCCCTTTGGGTAGAGCGATGTGGTTGTGTCCGGGCCTGTCCTGAGATCCGGTGGCCGTGCGCCCAGCGCGCGGCCGCATCCGTTTGCCCCATCCCATCCGCCAGGGCCTAAAATGCTCATATTTTCATATGAAAACAAGTTTGCATGTCCAAATATTAATTGTTTGAAAATTAAAATAGTTTTACAACCCAATCAAAATTGTCTCTAATAAAAATAGTTTTAAAACCAAATTGAAATTGTTTTGAATGAACATAAAATGAACCAATTCATCTATCGGTTGCCAATATGATCCCACCCGTGCTCAACCAAGTCATTTTGAAAATCCACATGAGTGTGCCAATCACGCAGCTCACGATGGAATTGGACAAACTGATCAAGCGTGGCCGGTTCTTGGTGCAGGGGCTCAACATTGTCACCTTGAAAATCAAATCCTTGGTCGAAGATACTGTCATCACGCTCGTCCTCGACGATCATGTTGTGCATGATCCCACAAGCAGTCATCACCTCCCAAAGCTTCCTTTCATCCCATGACAGTGCAGGGTATCGAACGATGCCCCATCGGGATTGAAGCACACCAAAAGCACATTTCACATCCTTTCTAGCACTCTCTTGCATTTGGGCAAATCTCTTTCTCTTCTCACCTTGGGGCTTCGAGATTGTCTTCACAAAAGTTGACCATTGAGGATATATAACATCAACTAGATAGTATCCTTTGTTGTACTGGTGGCCGTTGATCTCAAAGTTGACAGGTGGGGAGCGGCCTTCCGCAAGCCTCGCGAAGACTGGAGAACGCTGCAGCACGTTGATATCATTGTGAGAACCTGCCATGCCGAAAAAAGAATGTCATATCCAAAGATCCTGCGATGCCACCGCTTCTAATATGACAGTGCACTCGTTGACATGCCCCTTGTATTGGCCCTGCCAAGCAAATGGACAGTTCTTCCACTCCCAGTGCATACAATCTATGCTGCCAAGCATGCCTGGAAAGCCTCTAGCTGCGTTGGTCGCCAACAATCTCTCTGTATTAGCGGCAGTTGGCTGCCTCAAGTACTCTGGGCCAAACACCTCGATCACAGCCTCGCAGCACTTGTACATTGACATCAGACATGTTGTCTCACTCATACACACGTACTCATCAACCAGACCGCCTGGAATTCCATACGCAAGCATGCAGATGGCCGCGGTGCCTTTCTGGTAAGAGGAGAATCCAAGCTTGCCAAGGGCATCCGTCTTGCACTCGAAATATGGGTCATGAGCAACCACTCCCTCTCGGATACGATTGAACACATGCCTTGCCATTCGAAAACGGCGACGGAATTTATCCGGCTTGAAGAGCGGTTTGTTGGAAAAGTAATCGACATAAAGCAGGGCGTGGCCTCTCTCCCTGTTGCGGTTTATGTTGGGAGCACGGCCAGGGACTGACCCCCTTGTAAGGGCATATTTATTCCTAAGTGTTTTGGTGATTGATGACAATGCTTTTGCGGACTAATCGTGTGCCTTGAGTCCCCCAGATACTTCATCATTAGGCACAAGACGATTCGGTGCCCCTCGGAGACTGTTGAAGCCGGCGTTGTTCTACGTTTCTCTTTGGTGGAGTTGAGTCGTAGGAGAGCCGTACTATTAAGAGGGGGTCCGCGTCGGAAAGGTAGGGTGGAATCACATGTACACTTGTCCCTCCTTTCCTTGCACTTTGGAGCTACCCGTTGTTATCTTGGTTGTGCGGAAAACTGGCGACTACTGCTGTACTTGCGGTAGTACCGCAGGTACAAGCGGTAGTACCGCGGCGTGTCACGGTAGTACCGCCCTTTTGGTGCGGTAGTACCGCGGCACCCTGGCCTTGTGCCGCTCCGGTGCGGTAGTAGGGGCGGATGTAATTTTTTACATCCGCGCCCCCCACGGTAGTACCGCTCGTCTAGCGCGGTAGTACCGCGGGCGCCCACGGTAGTACCGCTCCCTTGGAGTCGCAGTACCATGGCCCTTCGACCTAGTACCGCAGTGTCGCGGTAGTAGGCGCGGATGTAATTTTTTACATCCGCGCCGGCCACGGTAGTACCGCGCCTCGCAAGCGGTAGTACCGCGTCGGGTTTTTGCACCACCCCAGTTTCAGCGGAAGTAGGCACGGATGTAATTTATTTCATCCGCGCCCTTCCCAGGCCGTGACCCTCCTGCCTTGCGGTAGTACCGCAAGGGGGAGCGGTAGTACCGCGCCAGCGGTAGTACTTCTCTTTCGCCAGGCTTGTTCCGGCTTGTGCTGTTGCCGCGGTAGTACCGTGGTCGACCACGGTAGTACCGCGCGGCCTCGCGGTAGTACCGCTTCCTTGGAGCGGTAGTACCGTGAGTCGCGGGCTGAACATGTGGATAACGGTTGGATTTTTTCCACGACTATATAAGGGGTATCTTCTACCTCTAGTTGACTACCTCTTCCACCTCTAAGCTCCATTGTTGCTCCAAGCTCCATTTTCGCCCGATCTCTCTCCCTAGCCAATCAAACTTGTTGATTTGCTCGGGATTGGGTGACAAGGGCCCGATCTACACTTCCACCACAGGATATTTGATTCCCCCCACTTATCCCTTGCGGATCTTGTTACTCTTGGGTGTTGAGCACCCTAGACGGTTGAGGTCACCTCGAAGCCATACTCCATTATGGTGAAGCTTCGTGGTTTTGTTGTTGTTGGGAGCCTCCGATTGTTGTGGAGATTGCCCCAACCTTGCTTGTAAAGGTTCGGTCGCCGCCTTCAAGGGCACCAATAGTGGAATCACGGCATCTCGCATCGTGTGAGGGCGTGAGGAGAATACGGTGGCCCTAGTGACTTCTTGGGGAGCATTGTGCCTCCACACCGCTCTAACGGAGATGTACTTCCCCTTAAAAGGAAGGAACTCCGATAACACATCCTCGTCTCCACCGGCTCCACTCTTGGTTATTTCGTGCCTTTACTTTCGCAAGCTTACTTGTTGTTACATCTCTTGCTTGCTTGCGTGCTAGTTGATATTGCATCATATAGGTTGCTCACCTAGTTGCACATCTAGACAACCTATTTTGTTGCAAAGTTTAATTTGGTAAAGAAAAGCTTAAAAATTGTTAGTTGCCTATTCACCCCCCCTCTAGTCAACCATATCGATCCTTTCACCCCTGTACCGAGGAAGCTGCCGTTGAATGTGGTCGTGAACAACCAATGCAGCCACCACAAGATCTTCATCATCCGACGACGAATCGTCCGATGAACAAAGGAAGTGGTGGAAGAAAAACTCGTCTCCACTGTCCATACCTTCGTGGGCAAAATGTCGAACACCTTGCGGTCGTGGTGGCGAAGAGGCCGCGATGATCACCTCGACGCAGCAGGGGTGGTTGCCGGCCGGCTACTGTCCGCTCTAGAGCCGTCGGAAGCTGTCGCGGCCACCGTGGTACGTCATCGGCGGTCATGTCCCCTCTGCCATCGGCAAAGATGGCGATGGCCAAAACTCCTCCGATCGACGACCAAAACTACGGCGAAAGCGCGGGCGTGGTGGCGGCCATGTCGAGACGTGGTTTGGTATGGACGGCCGGGGGTTGCGCGGTGAGGAGGTGTCCGGAGAATAGCGGCAGCGCCGGCAGCAGGGTGGGGCGGGAGAGAGAGGGTCGAAGCGTTGGGAGCGGAGGGACTGCTAGTGTCCCTGACAGGCGGGCCACGGGGTGGGGCGGGGGGGAGGGCAAGGGCGTGCATCGCGGCCGTCCGCGCGCGTCCGTTTCACCCCAAACCGAGCGTAACTTTGGGCCGGGGATGGGTCAAAAATGGACGGAATCCGGATATTTGTCCGTTTGAGGCCGCACGTTGGGCCGCGCTATTCGTCCGTTTTACCCCAAACGGACGCACCCAGACAAGATGGGGTCACGCGGTGGAGTTGGCCATATGCCAACCGCAACAGCCCACCCACTTAATCCACGCGCGTCAATTTGTGTTAAAACAGACAAAAATCGCAACCCAACGCGTCGACACAAACCAATGAACGTCCTTTTTTTCCATTTGCGACCAATTTTTGGTTTGAATTTGGACCGGATTTGTATCGGCGTGGACACGACGTCGACATGCATGATGCTCTCTCTTGTTCCCTTCCCTGGTCCGTCCGTCGGTGGCACATCTCCATTTTCACTCTTCCTCCTACAGACCCGACACCCTCCAACCATGTCCGCAAGGCGTTCGGCGTTTTGCCCGCAAGGTACCATGGACAGTGGGATGAGTCTTTTTCAATAACTTCATTTGTTCATTGCATGATTCATCATCGGACAATGAGCATTTTGTGGTTGCGACTATGGTTGTCAATGACCACATTGCTAGGCAACATGCGAGGTTTAGGGGATCGATCATGGGTCATGCTCCAGCGTTGAACCACGATAGAGAGAGCGGCCATTGCCTACTCTACGCCAGTTACTTTTAGTGCACGTCCCCACTCTTCAATCCCAAGCTTTTCCGGCGCCGTTTTCGGATGGCGAGACATGTGTTCAACTGCATACGGGAGGGAGTGATGGGGTATGATGATTACTTTAGATGCAAGGAGATGCCCTTTTAGGTTGGATTATCCTCTTATTAAAAATGCATTGCAGCTATTCGGATGCTTGCTTATGGAATCCCCGATGATCTTGTGGATGAGTATGTCCGTATGAGCGAGTTCACATGCCTTGCATCATTGTACAAGTTTTGCGAGGCTGTGATAGCACTGTTTGGCCAAAGTACCAGAGAGAGCCAAATGCTGTGGATACACTCCGGTTGTTGGCGGTCAATGCAGAGGTTTTTTTTTCGAGAATGCTTGGTAACATAGATTGAATGCACTAGAAGTGGCAAAACTTTTCATTTGCTTGGAGGGGCGGTATAAGGCGCATGTTAAGCTTGATCAGTCATACTTGAAGTTGTCGCTTCACAAGATCTTTGAATTTGGTACTCTTTTTTGGTACGACTTGTTCCCACAATGACATCAATACACTTCAGCGCTCTCCGTTGTTCGGAAGATTTGCAGAAGGCAACTGCTGGGTGGTCGACTTGAAGATCAATGGCCACCACTACAATAAAGGATACTACCTAGCTGATGGTATCTATCCTGAGTGGTCAATACTTGCAAAGACAATCTTCAATCTAGTAGGAGAGAAGAGGGCCAGGTTTTCCCAAACACAAGAGAGTGCTAGGAAGGATGTGAAGCTTGCTTTGGGTGTGCTTCAATCTCGATGGGCTATCCTTCGACACCCTGCTACAATATGAAGCCAGTATAAGATGTGGACGGTGATGACTACTTGTGTGATCATGCACAACATGATCATAGATTAAGAGCGTGATGACAACATCTTCAATGAAGGGTTTTAATTTCTGGGTGAAAATGTTATGCATGAGCATGGACCGGCAACGCTTGCACAATTCACCAAATTTCATCATGAAATGCGTGATTGGGCAACTTACATTCAACTCTAAAATGATATCGTTCAGCACATGTAAACTCATCTAGGCAATAAATAGATGTATCGTATCTTTTTCTTTTAATATATTCGTGACGATTTGAATTTGATGTAAACTATGAGATTTTTATTTGGTTGTAAACTCTTTATTATTATGATGTAACACTATGTGATTTATTTTGTGTGCAATGTATATTAGTTAGATTATATGCATGAAAGTCTAAAATTTTGTGTAAATTTGGCCGTGTCTACTGGCTGGGTGGACCAAATGAGCAGTCTGATTGGGCGCACTACTCAGCAAAACGCGGGCGCGAGCGGAAGCCGCCCCTTCGGCCGATCCAAATGGACAAAAGGCAGACCAAATCCGCGTTCATTTTAGTCGACATGTTGAAGTTGGCCTTAATTGCCTGGCACCACTCTTCCTTCAAAAACGAAGAAATAGTTCCTTGTTCATGTCCATCTATGCTAGCAATTTCCTTTCATGTCCATCCATACTAGCTAATACTATTCGTTCCACGAGAAATTTAAGATGATCTCAAAGTAACAAGAGCCATTAATTCTCTTAGATCCAAGAGATGATCCTCTATTAATGAAACCACGTGGCCAATAGGACACCGTACTACGTTCAAATATGAAAACAAATATAATATTTTAAGACAACTAAGGAAAGACATGAAAATGGACTCCAACAGCGATCTGAAGTTCGATCTGGGGTGGTTTTCTTTTACGTAAAGTTCGATCTGGGGTGTAAACCGAGGAAACAAATCGTTCCCATCAGAAGGTAGGATCGATCGAACGATTTCAGATACTCAGAAACCCCCCGTGCAACCTCAGGCTAAACCCAGCCCACAACAGTGATCAAGTCCAGTTGGACCAAAAAGCCCAATTTTCATTTGATACACTAGCATGCCTTAAAGACTGGAATTCACACTTGACTCCAAATAAATAAAAAACATTATAAATTGTCCTAATTTAGGAAAATCATGGCAAATTTATACAAATCAGATGACAAGTTTAGAGAAATCTTTTGTCCTAAATCATAACAATATTGCTGGAATGATATTGTTTCTGAAGTATGGTAAATTTGTCGATGGCAATGTTTGATGCAATCAAAAAAATACAAACAACCCATTGGTTGGATGCATGTTTTGAACATAAGTTTGCTAGGCCAAAATGTGATACATAAAATTTTACAATTACCATGCATGAGAACTAAATCTGTCGTATCTTAGAAACAAAACAAGAAAACTTAACGATTAATATTTGAACCAAAGTTGCCATTGTTTCATATGATGAAGGTGAAAGTGCGTTATATCGACTAGAGGGAGGGTGAATAGGCGATTTTTATGAATTCTTCACTGAGAAATTTGCTGGTGAGGAAATTCCTTAGCAAAGAACTACTTGCAGCGGAATGAGTACTCAGAAGTAAACATAACAGGATACAAACATAGTCATCATGATGAAATGAAGACTAGCACAGAGTACAGAAAGCGTAAACACAGGATAACAAGATGAAGACAAACAGACTGAAGAAATTGAACTGAGGAATTTGTGAAAGTCTTCAGTCAAAGTCTTCAAACACAGATATGAACAACATACAACACAGTCATGAGGAAATGAAAGAGTTAAGGAAATAGAACCAGTTAGTTGATGAAGACAATGATTTGGTAAACTAGTTCCAACTGCTGTCTCAGTTGTACGTCTGGTTGGAGCGGCTGAGTATTTAAACTCGAGGACACGCAGTCCCGGACACCCAGTCTCTGAGCCGCAACTCAGGACACCCAGTCCTCGCCGTATTCTCCTTGAACTAAGACCACGTAGGCCTCGTCCAATCACTCGTGGTAAGTCTTCAGGTGACTTCCAAACCTTCACAGACTTGGTCACTCGGCGATCCACAATTCCTCTTGGATGCTCTAGACCTTGACGCCTAACCGTCTGGAAGAAGCACAGTCTTCAAAGGTAACAAGCGTCGGATCCACGTAGGATCAATTTCTTCAGTGATGCTCAATCACTTTGGGTTTGTGGGGGTTTGGTTTTGGGATTTTCCTCACTTGATGATTTTCGCTCAAAGTCCTCGGAGGATGGGTTGCTCTCAAATGACAAGTGTCAAGTTCTCTCGGAGTAGCCAACCAACTAGTGGTTGTAGGGGGCGGCTATTTATAGCCTAGGGAGCAGCCCGACATGATAAGACATAAATGCCCTTCAATGATATGACCGTTAGGTGGATAAGCTATTTTGGACAGCCGGTGCGCAGCACAGCAACGGTCGAAAATTTGACTCTCAAATTCCTCAGGGCTATCATGTTCCTCACTGTGTAGGCAATTCGCACTGGCGAATTCCTAACTCCTCAGTCAGAGCAAAGTCCTCAGTGACTAGAAGAACTGCGTCTCTGTCACTGAAGAAATTGACTGAACTGTATGAGATTTCCAATGGCTTCACTCGAAGGGATTGGTAGGTGTAGGATTTTGAGTTGAGCATCACATGGAAATTTTTCCTTAGTATTTCCTCGACCCCCTTTAACAGTAAGGTGTTTCCTATGACTCAAGAAAGAGAAAATGAAACTACGAAAACAAAAGTCTTCACGCTCCATATTCCTCGAATGAATACCAAGTCTTCAAGGTCACACCAATTTCTTCACTTTCAAAGTCTTCAGAATACCAAAGTCTTCAGTCGAAGAACTTCATTTTTAGGGGTCGACTTTCTCTGTAAATATCAAACTCCTCATAGACTTATAGACCTGTGTACACTCACAAACGCATCAGTCACTTAACCTATAAGTCTTCAATACACCAAAATCACTAAGGGGCACTAGATGCACTTACAATCTCCCCCTTTTTGGTGATTGATGACAACATAGGTTAAGTTTTCAACGGGGATAAACATATGAAGTGTAAATACTGATATTGAGGAATTTGATTGGAAGATATAGAAGAACTCCCCCTGAATATGTGCATAGTGAGGAATTTGCTTTTGAGGCAATGCACATTTGAAGAATTGAATCATGGAGATCTCCCCCTATATCTTGTAATTCATACACGCATTTGATATATATAATATGAAGAATTTGAAATGCATGATGAAATATGATGCCTAATGAGATTCAGCATGCGTGCAATAATATTAATGAGGAATAAGCATGCAGAATAACACATCAAAAGTATCAGAGCACAGTGCAAAGTCAGCACAATGCACCGTTCAAAAGTATCAGGGCACCATCGGATTTAAGATTACAACTCGATCCAATAAAAGTTTCGGAAGAACGAGAGTTGTAACTTAACAAAACGCCCATAATATAAACCCGCTTGAAGACTAACTCAGATTTCTCCCCCTTTGTCATCAAATGACCAAAAGGATCAAAACTGAGGACTAACGCCCCTGAAGAATTTCAAGTCGATGGAGGAGCGCCAGCGTTGTCGGGGTTGTTTGTTGAAGAAGGGCCTGCCGCAGTGTCGTCCAAATCTTCATGTTCATCAGTTTCACGCGATGAAGAATAAGAACTGGCCACCAGATCAGGAACTTTGACTCTCTTGAATTTCTTCGGAGGTGGTGCAGACCAGTCAAATGCTTCCTTGAGACCCATAGTCTTCAGTTCTTCCGTGGAATATACATGAGTGAGAACAGCCCAGGTGCAGTTGAGGGTTTCATGAAGGTGATACTGATTTTTCTTCACTGCATTATGGGTTGAGGTCATGTTGTGAAGAATTGCAGCAAATTGACGTTTCACCCATTTGTGATTGCGATCAACCTTCTGATGAAGACTGAGGAGTAACTCACGGTCAGTCATCACCCTGGGTGCTGTTGCTTGAGGCTTTTGCTTGGCTGATGTATTTGCGGCAGTGTCATGTGTTGCAGAATCATCATTGGTGGAGTAAGATGTAGCTAGACGGAATTGACCATCCAATGGACGAGTGCCTTCATCGATCACAGCAGCTGCCTTGCCCTTATCATCAGTTGATGAAACTGGTCGCTTGAGGACTTCAATGGGCGGCAAGTAGCTACCATGGTTCAGAGTGTCAGCCTTGTAATTCAGTGAAGATCTTGCCCTTATGAATCTCATAATCCAAGGCGCATAGGGCTTCAGCTCAAAAGGTGACATAGCAACATTAGCCAGAGTCCTCATGAATAAATCATGGAGGTTGACGGGAACGCCATGAATGATGTTGAAAAGCATGTTCTTCATGATGCCAACGACATATTCATCATTTGAGTCGTGGCCTTTGATAGGACTCATTGTCTTCGTCAGGATGCGATAGACAGTCCGAGGCACATATAGCAGTTCCTTGACGAGGAATTTGGTTCGTGGGGCCTGCCCTGGCTTCAAAGGCTTCATGAGCACTTGCATATAATGATCTGTCAGTTCACGGTCATTGTAGATGCAACGTGCACTGTCATGGGGAGGATCAAGAGGAAGGACACGAAGCAATTCAGTTGCTGGTGCCTTATAGTGAGTGTTTTCTGTCATCCAATCCAGCACCCATGAATTGACATCTTCAGCATCTCCGGTGATATGCAAAGTGGCATAGAACTAAAGAATGAGTTCTTCATTCCAATCACATATATCAGTGCAGAAATTCAGTAGTCCTGCATCGTGAATAACTCGGAGGACTGGCTCGAAGCACGGCAGAGATTCCATATCCACATAAGGAATGTGCTCATGATCGAAGATTTTGTCCTTGTCAAAGAGCACGGAGGAATAGAAGTTGGCTTGAGTAGCAGTCCAGAAACGTCTTTTTCTTATGCGAGCAGAGTCATATGGATTATAATCAGTGAAGAACACATGCTCAGAAAAGAAGTCTTCAGCCTTGAATTTTTGCTTGCTAGAGAACGGATTCTTCGGTTTGGGCAGAGGAGTGTCAGTGATTTGCAGCACAACCTCAGGAATCACGATCTCAGGTGCTTCAGGCTGAGGAATTTCTGGTTCCTCTTCTTGTGCAGTTTGGGGATCAGCAGCAGCAGGTTCTTCAGCACTAGCGGCTGGAATTTCTTCATGAATCAGACGATGTGGGATGAGTTTCTTCAGAGCCCATTTGAACAGTTGTAGCCGGGGCCTGAGGAATTTGTTGAATAGGAGTGAAGAGAGGAGTATTGGGATGCTGACTTTCCCAAAAGTCATCGTTCATCACTGGTGTAGTGCATCCAATATCCACATCTTCTTCTTCTTTTTCAATTTCCTCAACACCAGCCTCTTCAGCTGTGAACTGAGGCATAGGTGAGGAAACGACTGGCGTTGAAGGGAATGTTTCCACTTCAATTTCTTCATCAAACTGCTCTGAGGTAGCAACAGAATGATTTTCTTCATCAGATCCGCTTGGGATTTTGTAGTCTTCTCCATAAGGAACAATATCCTTTGATGACATGGAGGAAATTGGAATGGCATCAATAGGATTTTCAAGCGAGCTGGTCATTGGTTTCATTTTCTTTGCGGCCGAAGAATTTGACGCAGCTGATGCCTTCCTTTTCTTCACTGCAGCTCGCTCTGCAGCCTTGGTCTTCTTCACTTCATAGGCAGAAGGAAGAATTGGAGTTGGTGTTGGCGCAGGAGGAGTTGAGGACTGTGGTTCATTTTCATCAGGCGCAACAGGTGCAGTTGCCCTGATCTCTTCAGTTTCTTCAGGCGCACCACTAGTGGATGCCCTGGGAATTTCTTCAGCGGCCGGAATGGAGTCATCAGCCCTGGAACTTGTATTCTCATCAGCGGGCTAAAAGTCATCAGCAGTGCTGGCATGTTCTTCAGCAGGCTGAGCAGAGTCTGCAGCCTGAGGATTTTCTTGTTGCGATGGGGCTGCAACAGTTGTCATTTTCTTCGTCAAATTGACGAATCTCACTTTGGCTCCTTGCCAATCAGCATTGTATGCATCGAAATCTTTGCTGAGGGCTTGGATCTCAGATTGAGCCTTGAGAAGTTCTTCAGGTGTCAGTCTGACAACGTTCTTCTTCAGAAGCTTCTCCTTTCTAGCTTGTGCTCTCTTTATCTCACGAGCCTTTTCAAACTTCCATTTCTCTTGAGCGATGAAATGGGTTAGCATATGACTTTGACCAGGAGTCGGAGGCAGATCAGGCATTGGAGTGTTTGGATCCTTATGCCATAAGTCAATATAATCGAGGATCTTCTTCGGATCCAAAAGCAGAGGCACAGGTGTTCCTTTGGCTCTAGCGGCCTTTGCTTGTCTATCTCTGATGATTTCTGCAAGTTCTTCATCAGAAGCCTCGCCATCAGAGGGCACTTGGAAAGCAACCTGTTTCTTTCTTGGACTTGGCCGAGGACCGCGTCCAGCTGTTGCTTTTGTCTTCAGCAGAGTGGGGCCTGATGAGGACATTGGTGCAGCTGAGGAACTCGCTGAGACACCAGAAGCAATTGAGAAACCCTGAGTCCTTTGACATGTAGCCAGATGCACAGGAGTTGAGGACTTGGAGGGAGCTGCTGAGGACTTTGGTGGAGCAGCAGTAGTATGAGGAATTTGCCGTGAGGGCGCGGCTGAGGAACTTGGCCGTGAGGGCGCTGATGGTGAAGCACTTGACTTGCGAGCAGGCTTCTTCGGCATTGATTTCCTCGGCTTGACCGAGGTCTCAGCGGCAGCAGCAGCAGCAGAATCCTCATTGAATTTCCTCACTGCCTCCTTGGCTTGTCTTGCCAATTTTGCTTGGCGCCTAGCCCATTCTTCAGGAAAGTCTTCACCACTTTTGATGCTAGTGGGATCAGCGACTTGGCCAGGTGCCAATGGAGCTCTTGGGCATGGAGGATTTAAGGCGAATTTCTTCATGTACTTTGGAGTAACATATCGATATTCCCTCCATTCTCGTGCCCATCTTCGTTCAATCTTCTGAATGCGCACTTTGCACTGATTCTTGTTTTCTTTGCCAAACTTGGCTTCATCAGGTGTGCAATAATCCTTGTATATTTCATCAGGGATCTCGAAAGCAGTCATGACCTCCGGTCTCTTTCCTCCTTTCTGCGGTCTCTTTCCTTCAGCCAGTTTCTTCAGGTGAGGAATTTGAACAATTGAACACTCTGAAGAAGTATGCAGTTTTTCTTCGAGGAACGCTGCAAATGAGTTAAGTTGATGAGAACCTAGTGATTCAGCAGCGGACATGAGTAACTGTGAACAGAGTGTAGGTGCGAGGAATTTGGAGAGGTCATATGCGTTCTCAGAAGATTTTTCGAAAAGACAAGTTTTGAGGAATTTGACCAGTTGAGCCTTGAGGAATTTCACTAAGAGTTCTTGTCTTAGGTTCCAGAGTTGTACAGATCGAAAATCCGCACAATTGAGGAATCTTGAAGAAATGAGTGCTTGGAGAGATGGATCAAGAGCATACAGTGTGTGAGGTGTTCATATGTGAAGATTTGAAGAATAAACACCTTTGAGGATTTCCAGAAGAGTTTGAGAATCAAAGCGAGTAATAAAAGTGACTTTTAATTACCTGAACTGAAGAACACGACGAACAGAGATGAACAGCGATGAAGTTCGTCAAGTTAGATCTCCCACGCCCTAACTTGGCAGAGGGAGACAGCTACGGCGGCGGCGGAGTGAAGATTTCTGCAGCCGGCGCGAGTACGACGACGACGAGGTCGAGGCAGTGAAGCTCTTCCTCACCGGCGGCGATGGAGTAGCGGCGGTGCTAGGGTTTGAGGAGAGCTCGAGCGAGAGATACCGACCGAGCGGAGTAAATGAAGTAAGGAAGGGGAGAGGGGTATTTATAGCTGCGGTAAAAACTGTTCGCCCAAAGATTTTGGGACGAACATGCCCCTGCCCTTTCTTCTTCACGCGACATGTGTCACCCACATACTGTGCAGATGAGATCGTGTAAGATCGTGGGTGAATAAAATAATGCATCGTGGGATGCGGAACGGTTTGAGCGGTAAAACCGAAAATCTGGATAAAATTTGTTTTAAATTTTCGTTCGCAATTTCTTCAGCTGACAAGGACACAGTGAAGACTTTGAACGAGTTTCAATCAGAACGCACATGAAGAATTTGTGAATAGATTGGGTTGAGTGTAGCATAGAGGGGGAAGGGTCCGATCACATTCACTTAGCAGAAATCGCAACTTGAAGAAATAGCAATAAGTGAATGCTGTAGAGGACATAAACTCACATATATATATATAGCCAATGAAGAAAAACGACGGAAACAGTGAAGATTTTGCAAAGTTGAGGAATTTGAAAGACTGAAGAATTTCAAAAATGAGGAAAAACTCAAATTGAAGATTTTCAACTTTTGTGGTGGCGTGACCCACCGTATAAGAATGATGATTTCAGACACTGCGTACAATTGTCGTAGGGTTCTGAGAATCAAATTCTTCATTAATTTCTTCACACTTAGAGTGTTATTCTTCATTGATTGAAGAAAAACGTTTCTTCATGTGTTGCACATCTAAGTCATCAATTCTGCATAAGGGTTAGGATGTGTGTCCTCTTCAAAGAACATTCGAAGATTCTAAGATATTTAGCTCACACCGCAACTTGCTAAATCTCTTCTCATTCAAGGGCTTAGTGAAGATATCAGCTAGCTGTTCTTCAGTCTTCACATGCTCGATGGAGATGTCGCCCTTCAACACATGATCACGAAGAAAATGATGACGAATCTTGATGTGCTTAGTCTTCGAGTGCTAAACTGGGTTGTGAGCAATCTTGATGGCACTCTCATTGTCGCAGAGAAGAGGCACATTCTTCACGTTGACGCCATAGTCCTTGAGGGTTTGCTTCATCCAAAGCAGTTGAGCACAACATGAGCCAGCAGCAATATATTCAGCTTCAGCAGTAGACGGTGATACGCAGTTCTGTTTCTTCGAGGACCAACAGACCAAAGATCGTCCAAGGAAATGACAAGTGCCAGATGTTGACTTGCGGTCCACACGATCACCAGCATAGTCAGAGTCAGAATATCCAATGAGATCAAAAGCAGAGCCCTTGGGGTACCATAATCCTAGTGTTGGTGTGTGAGCTAGATATCGAAGAATATGCTTCACAGCCTTATGGTGTGATTCCTTCGGTGCAGCTTGAAATCGGGCACACATGCAAACACTAAGCATTATATCTGTCCTAGATGCACATAAGTACAATAAGGAACCAATCATGGAGCGGTATACCTTGTGATCGAAGTCAATACCATTTTCATCAGTGCATAGATGGCCATTTGTGGGCATAGGAATTTTGACGCCTTTGCAATCTTGCATGCCGAATTTCCTCAGTACATCTTTGAGGTATTTCTCCTGAGATATGAATATGCCATTGCGCTGCTGACGAATTTGAAGACCTAAAAAAATTTCAACTCTCCCATCATAGACATTTGATATTCCTCACCCATCATATAGGCAAATTCATCACTATAACGTTGGTTAGTACAGCCAAAGATAATATCATCAACATATATTTGGCACACAAACAGTTCACCATCATATGATTTAGTAAAAAGAGTAGGGTCGAGTGAACCGGGTGTGAAGCCATTCTTCACGAAGAATTCCTTCAATGTATCATACCACGCCCGAGGGGCTTGCTTGAGGCCATAGAGAGCCTTATTGAGTCTGAAGACTTTGTCAGGATTCTTTGGATCTTCAAAACCTGGGGGTTGAGCAACATATACTTCTTCCTCAAGCTTACCATTGAGGAATGCACTTTTCACATCCATTTGATATAAGATGATATCATGATGGTTAGCGTAAGCAAGTAATATGCGAATAGCCTCAAGTCTAGCAACAGGTGCAAAAGTTTCATCGAAATCAATTCCTTCAACCTGTGTGTAGCCTTGAGCTACTAATCGTGCCTTATTCCTCACCACAAGGCCATTTTCATCTTGCTTGTTGCGGTAGATCCACTTTGTGCCAATGATATTATGCTTGCGAGGATCTGGGCGATTGACCAATTCCCAGACATTGTTCAGCTCGAACTGATGTAATTCTTCTTGCATAGCCTGAATCCACTCCGGCTCCAGAAATGCTTCATCTACCTTAGTGGGCTCTGTGATAGAGACAAAATCATAGTGCCCACAAAAGTTAGATAAATGTGATGCTTTTGAGCGTGTGAGAGGACCTGGTGTGCTAATGTCATCGATGATCTTCTCCACTTGCACTTCTTTTGCAACGCGTGGATGTGTTGGTTGTCGCTGAGGATTTTGATCAGCATTTTCTTCAGCACCATTTTCCTCATCTTGTTCTTCAGGTGCATCAGCTCGACATCCTTCATGAACAGGAATGAATTCTTCAGCGGATTCTTCAGTCGGAATGACATCCTCAGTTCCCTTGAGCTTGATAGCATTCTCAGGTGCTGCTTCATCTAACACAGAAGGTAGGTGCTCTCTTTGCGAGCCATTAGTTTCATCGAACCACACATCTACAGTGTCAACAATCTTGTGAAGAACAATGTTGAAGACTCTGTAGGTGTGCGAGTCCTTTCCGTAACCAAGCATAAAACCTTCATGTGCTT
Source organism: Triticum dicoccoides (assembly GCF_002162155.2). Lineage (NCBI taxonomy): Eukaryota > Viridiplantae > Streptophyta > Magnoliopsida > Poales > Poaceae > Triticum > Triticum dicoccoides. The sequence goes on from NC_041389.1 coordinate 124,610,704, forward strand.
TCGGTGCAAATTTAGAGTTGTGGTGAGGGTCTCTAATCCAACATTTAGCACCGAAGACTTTGAAATAACTCACATTGGGTTTCTTGTCAGTGAGGAGTTCATAGGCGGTCTTCTTGAAGAATTTGTGAAGATATACTCTGTTGATGATGTGGCAAGCAGTATCAATTGCATCAATACAAAAACGCTGAGGCGTTTTGTATTCATCAAGCATAGTGCGAGCCATCTCAACAAGAGTTCTATTCTTGCGCTCCATGACGCTATTCTGTTGAGGAGTATAGGGAGTAGATAACTCATGAGTAATACCAAGTTCATCAAGATATGCATCAAGACCGGAATTCTTGAACTCAGTTCCATTGTCACTTCTGATATGCTTGATCTTCACACCAAAGTTGGTTGAAGCCCTCGAGGAAAATCGTTTGAAGACTTCCTGCACTTCATGTTTGTAAGTAACAATATGTACCCATGTATATCGAGAATAATCATCAACAATGACAAAACCATATAGAAATGCATCATTAGTGACTGCTGAATAATGATTAGGTCCGAAGAGGTCCATGTGAAGCAATTCGAATGGACGGGTAGTGGTCATGATAGTCTTCGCTGGATGCTTGGCCTTGGTCATTTTTCCGGCATCACATGCTCCGCATAAGTGATCCTTGAGGAATTTGACATTCTCAACGCCAATGACATGCTTCTTCTTTGCAAGTGTGTTCAGATTCCTCATGCCTGCATGACCAAGTCGTCGATGCCATAGCCAGCCTTCTGAAGCTTTTGCAAGTAGACACACGGCTGGTTGTGGTCCTGTAGAGAAATCAACAATATACAGATCTCCTCTCCTAAAGCCTTCGAAGACTTTGGAATTGTCAGCTTCCATAATCACAACACAGTGATATTTGCCAAAGACAACAACCATATCAAGATCACAAAGCATTGAGACTGACATGAGATTGTATCCTAAGGACTCAACAAGCATGACTTTGTCCATGTGCTTATCCTTAGAGATAGCAACCTTACCAAGACCCAATACCTGACTTTTGCCTTTGTCAGCAAAGATGATATGCTTCAGAGGTGACGGTGATAAGGGAGCATCCATCAATAGATTCTTGTCACCAGTCATGTTATTTGTACATCCACTAACGAGGACCCATTCAGTGGTTTTGGGTTGATCATCCTGCAGATGAATTAGTGTAACTTACAATCTCATATGCTTCATCAGTGAAGAATATGATATCAAGTTCATCAGATGAATTTCATCAAGCAGTAAACAGATATAGCAGTATTAGGACGTGTGAAATGAAAGTTCATTTCATCATGATTCGCCCGCGTCCCTTCAGGCATTTTTGTCAGGTCCCCAGCAAATTCTTCAGACGTTAGAGCACATCTGGAGACCTGACCCTGCAGAAGAGATTAGTTCTTTTTCTTCACCACCCACATCTGGAGGGGTGGCAAAGAGTTCATCATTCTGCGAGCACCATACGAGAAAGGTGGCAAAGATGCCAAACCATTTCGCTTCACATAAGAGGGGTTAGGGTAAGCATATGAATAAGCAGAGTAATTCTTCGAGGACTTATGAACATAATGGTTTGAAGAATAATGCACATATTCATGACCCTTAGCTCTACCCTGCGAGACAGAGTTGTTAGCACGATGATAATCATATGAGGACTTTGATCCAGTTGAGGAATTTGATCCATGTGAAGAATTTGGTCCATATGAGGACTTGGATCCATATGAAGAATTTGGTCCATATGAAGAATTTGATCTGGGGTTCCTCTTCTTCACAGGTGGTGTCATGAGGACATTCACCTGAAGATTTTCAACACAACTTTTGGGGACCTAGATTTTCTTCATAAGGGAACCGTTCCTGCAGTTAGTGCCAACATATCTAGCAAATACTTCACCATTCTGATTTTTGAACAGTTTATAGTTGGAGTCAAATGACTCATCGGAAGAATGAGGAGATTCACATGTAAAGCCAGATAAGTTAGATGGATCAACTGGAGGTCCCTTTGCAGCAACCCATGAGGTTTTGGGGTACTGCTCAGGCTTCCAATATGTTCCATCGGCATTGAGTTTCCTCTCAAAGGCAATACCCTCTTTCCTAGGGTTTCTGTTGAGGATTTGCTTTTTGAGCACATCACAAAGTGTCTGATGCCCTTTGAGGCTTTTGTACATGCCTGTCATGTACAATTCCTTCAGCCCTGCATTGTCAGTGATACTAGCAATGTCCTCAGGTGAGGAATTAGTGATAGCAGAGACATATGAAGAATTTGTAACAGTTGAAGCATTTGAATATTCAGGTGAAGAATTAGCAGATTCACGTTCAATGCACTTTAAGCATGGAGGAACAAATTCTTCCTGAGAAGCGCTGATTTGTTGAGCTAGTAATGAATCGCGCTCCTTCTGAAGATCTTCATAACACACTCTTAGCTTTTCAAGATCTTCCTTTCTTTGAAGAGATTCAAGAGAAAGCTTCTCGTGATCTGTCAAGAGGGTATTATGTTGATCTTGAAGGGCGTCAAGCTTGGAGTGAATTCTCTGAAGACATTCACCCAATGCTTTTGACTGATCCATTTCTTTGCGCAACATATTATCACTCTTTTCTAGCATATCTTGAGTTTGTTCTAAAACCGTTTGTTGTTTAGTGGCAATGCAAATAAGTTTGGTATAGCAGGATTCAATATCATCATCAGATTCATCATTGTCAGATTCATCATTATCAGATTCATTATCACAAGACTCGGATGAGGAGCATTCGGTTACCTCAGCACCGTTTGCCATGAGACAAGATGCAGAAGATGATGATTCTGACTCGAAAGTCATCGTTTTGAGAGATTCCTTGAAGTCCTCAAACCAGGGATCATGACGAGTTCGATGACCTTCATAGACATCAGAGATTCGGTCCCAGATGAGCTTCGAATTGCCAAGATGCATAATTCGCCCGAATTGATCTCTGGATAGGCAGGAGCAGATGATATCCTTCGCTATGATGTCAAGTCGAGTGTACTTGCGAATATCGTCAGCATTCGCCATCTTGCATAGATCAGTAAGACCAATCTCAGTGACGGTCCACAGCTCGCTGTTCTTTGCCATGAGACACTTCCTCATCATGGCCTTCCACTTGGGATAGTCATGACCGTCAAAGATAGGGCATGTCACTTTCTTCATACCTGCGGTCGACATAACTAAAACTCCAGGCGGTTAAACCAAAATCACACAGAACAAGGGAGTACCTTGCTCTGATACCAATTGAAAGTGCGTTATATCGACTAGAGGGGGGGTGAATAGGCGATTTTTATGAATTCTTCACTGAGGAATTTGCTGGTGAGGAAATTCCTTAGCGAAGAACTACTTGCAGTGGAATGAGTACTCAGAAGTAAACATAACAGGATACAAACATAGTCATCATGATGAAATGAAGACTAGCACAGAGTACAGAAAGCGTAAACACAGGATAACAAGATGAAGACAAACAGACTGAAGAAATTGAACTGAGGAATTTGTGAAAGTCTTTAGTCAAAGTCTTCAAACACAGATATGAACAACATACAACACAGTCATGAGGAAATGAAAGAGTTGAGGAAATAGAACCAGTTAGTTGATGAAGACAATGACTTGATAAACCAGTTCCAACTGCTGTCTCAGTTGTACGTCTGGTTGGAGCGGCTGAGTATTTAAACTCGAGGACACGCAGTCCCGGACACCCAGTCTCTGAGCCGCAACTCAGGACACCCAGTCCTCACCGTATTCTCCTTGAACTAAGACCACGCAGGCCTCGTCCAATCACTCGTGGTAAGTCTTCAGGTGACTTCTAAACCTTCACAGACTTGGTCACTCGGCGATCCACAATTCCTCTTGGATGCTCTAGACCTTGATGCCTAACCGTCTGGAAGAAGCACATTCTTCAAAGGTAACAAGCGTCGGATCCACGCAGGATCAATTTCTTCAGTGATGCTCAATCACTTTGGGTTTGTGGGGGTTTGGTTTTGGGATTTTCCTCACTTGATGATTTTCGCTCAAAGTCCTCGGAGGATGGGTTGCTCTCAAATGACAAGTGTCAAGTTCTCTCGGAGCAGCCAACCAACTAGTGGTTGTAGGGGGCGGCTATTTATAGCCTAGGGAGCAGCCCGACATGATAAGACATAAATGCCCTTCAATGATATGACCTTAGGTGGATAAGATATTTTGGACAGCCGGCGCGCAGCACAGCAACGGTCAGAAATTTGACTCTCAAATTCCTCAGGGCTATCATGTTCCTCACTGTGTAGGCAATTCGCACTGGCAAATTCCTAACTCCTCAGTCAGAGCAAAGTCCTCAGTGACTAGAAGAACTGCGTCTCTGTCACTGAAGAAATTGACTGAACTGTATGAGATTTCCAATGGCTTCACTCGAAGGGATTGGTAGGTGTAGGATTTTGAGTTGAGCATCACATGGAAATTTTTCCTTAGTATTTCCTCGACCCCCTTTAACAGTACGGTGTTTCCTATGACTCAAGAAAGAGAAAATGAAACTACGAAAACAAAAGTCTTCACGCTCCATATTCCTCGAATGAATACCAAGTCTTCAAGGTCACACCAATTTCTTCACTTTCAAAGTCTTCAGAAAGTCTTCAGAATATCAAAGTCTTCAGTCGAAGAACTTCATTTTTAGGGGTCGACTTTCTCTGTAAATATCAAACTTCTCATAGACTTATAGACCTGTGTACACTCACAAACGCATCAGTCACTTAACCTATAAGTCTTCAATACACCAAAATCACTAAGGGGCACTAGATGCACTTACAGAAGGCAAAAAAATGAAAAAAAAATTATGAAATAGTTTTGTGAAAACAAATTTACCCATTGCATTTGCCATGGTGTAGAACAGGAATTTACCATGGTTTTGTTCAACAAATGTGTACAAAGAAACACAGTTATCATGATTTGTTCGGCAATATGAAAACAAATTTGCCCATGGAATGTTCAAAATATTTTTCATGGTGTACAAAAGGAATCTACCATGGTTTCTTCAACAAATGTCTTCGAAAAAGTATTCTTACCATGGCTTGTTCAACAAATTTGCCATGTTCCAAAAATAATGAATAAAATTTACCATGGTCTAACAAGTAAAAAAATTCTATGGTCCAACAAATATTCTCGCCCTACTCCACCAACATCGGGGGCCTCGCGCCGCCTTCGAACGCCAACTACGCCATGTCTCTGGTATGTTCACACCTGTGTTTAGGGAAAATACGAATAGTTTAGAAATACATGCTAATGTTTCTTAGTTTTATTTCTGTTTAGGGTAAATATAAGTACAAATTTGATTGATATTTTACGCAGGTTAAATTTGAGTATTGTGTCTTACTGTTATTTGTGCCTAGAGTGAATACGATCGAGTAATTTAGAAATAAGATACATTGTAGTGTGGTTGTCTTATATTTGCAGGTATTGACATGAGTGCCAATGTTCTCACGAAACGTCGATTTATTTCTGTTTTATTCAATTTCTGGCACTCGTTATGTCCTCTTTTTAGCAAGGGTCATGTCGAATTTTTTCTTGCATATTCCTCCTAGGATCCATTGTAGTGTGGTTGCCTTATATTTGTAGGTATTGACATGAGTGCCAATGTTTTCGCGAAATGTTGATTCATTTTTGTTCCGCTGAATTTCTAGCACTCGTTATGTCCTCTTTTTAGCAAAGGTTATGTTGAATTTTTTTCTTTCATATTCCGCCTAGATACATTGTAGTGTGGTTGGCTTATATTTGCAGGTATTGAGATGAGTGCCAATGTTTTCGCGAAACGTTCATTCATTTTTGTTTCGTCGAATTTCTGGCACTCGTTATGTCCTAATTCTATATACCTAAAAGATTCATGAGTGCCAATGTTTTCGCGAAACATTGATTCATTTTTGTTTCGTCGAATTTCTGGCACTCGTTATGTCCTAATCCTATATACCTAAGAGATTCATCCCCACTATCATATTTATCTTGACATGCAAGCTATCCACATCATCAAGTAGGTCCATCATTTAAAAATTCTTTTCCACTGACTCTTCATGCGCATGCAGTCTACCACAAATAATCATTAACTATTTTTCTCATGCACTCTCAAGCAAGCACGTCATCCTATGTCTCTTTTGCTATTTGTATATGTATTGACGTCATCCGAGCTGCTCCAAACGTACATCATGAGTCCCCGTCCTATCATTTGGTTGGACTTCAAGTGTTGTTAATGCTCTCTTTTGATTCTGAAAGCCCGAACGACTGTCTTTTTTTCATCCTCATTCTCTTGCGCTTTTGTCCATGTCTCTGTTGCTCCTCAGAGGTCAGAGAAATTGCGTTAGATGCATTCGGTCCCTCAAACCTCCAATGTTCTAAGCATCCTTATAATATCAATTTGATTCCATTGCTCACGGAGCGGTGGCTCATCAAGTTTTTCCTTTTAAAGAACCCACTATTCCCATGCAACCTTTTAATCCCAATTTTATTCATTTGCATACACCCAAAGCTAATCAGAACTTTTTATGACGGAACTAAAGTTCACCTAATGGGGTGGCATGCATGGTTGCGCACGAGACAAGTTAAACAAAAAAAAACTTTGTTCCCTCAAACCTCAAGTGTTCTAAGCATCCTTTTAATCTCAATTTAATTTCATTGCCTACAAAGTGGTAGCTCATCAAATTTTCTTTTGAAAGAATCCACTATTCCCGTACAACCTTTTAATCCCAATTTTATGCATTTGCATACACCCAAAGCTAATCGGACTTTTTTTATGACGGAACTAAACTTCACCTAATGGGGAGGCATGCATGGTTGCGCACCAGACAAGTCAAACAAAAAAAATAATTTCCTCGGTATATTGTGGTGAATGAGCGACCTCTGTAAGTGACCTTTTTTAATAGAAAATCAAATTATGAGTGAACTCGCATTTTATTTTACTATACAAGCTCTGTTTTTTTAATGAATGCACATATATAGTTGATATCGTTGTTTTTGGTTTAGCCAAGAATGAGATGTCTCCACTGTCTCTACGCAGTGCTGTTTTCACTTCATAATGCATCACTGATATATTGTCAAGGTAATAAATTAATAGGGCAAAAGTCACACCTATTTTCAGTTTTCATCAAAATTCCTACAAATGCTTACTCTAAACAATATTTCTTCCAAACAAATTCTTTACATCTACTTATACTATCTTTCATATACCTTTTATGTTTTTAAACATTAAATTATTCAATTAAAATTCCTGCAGCAATGCGCGAGGTATCATCTAGTTTTAGTAAAGGTCATGTCAAATTTTTTCTTTCACATTTTTCCTAGTATCCATTCTAGTGTGGTTGGCTTATATTTGTAGGTATTGACATGAGTGCCAATGTTTTCATGAAACGTCGATTCATTTTTGTTTCGCCGAATTTCTGGCACTCACTATGTCCTCTTTTTAGCAAAGGTCATGTCGAATTTTTTCTTTCATATTTTGTTTGTTATGCTTTATGACTCATCATTGCCACAGTAAATTTTAGCAAACACAACAAATGGATTCCGGAGAACCATCTTCTATGGACCACACAGTTAAGCTCGTATAAAGGGCAGAACTCGAAAGATGAAATCAGCCAATGAACCTATCGCCAATAAGGCACCAAAAGAAGATGTGGTGAATATTTCAGCCGGTTCATGCATATGGCGAATGTTTAAGCCTGGTCAACTGATGTTACTCCAACACAAGTTTAGTGCCCTAAGCATTGAAACTCAGTTTCTACACAAAGACGTAGTACGTCAGGAAAGGGCGAGATGTATTACACGGCCAATGTTATAGACAGTCTTGGATTTGTCGACGTGCTCCCTGCTGATAAAATATATCTCGGGTTTGACAGTGCGGTAAACATCAATATTTTTCTATGTGGACGTAGTCAGGTCGTGCTTAATGAGGCTTTGGTCGCTCTGGCATGCTACAAATTCAATACTCCAGAATAAAGAAGTTGCCTTCCTTGATCTGTATCTCATGCGTTTTGCCGTGCATTATGATAAAGGCCAGTACGACATTGAGACTTGCCTCCACCGGACCATTCTTCATAGTCCTTGGACAAGGATAACTTTATCGTGCCTTACTTTGAAATGCAAGTTCATTCCTTTATGCTTTCACATATGCCTGACTACTTCGATGTCAATCTCATTCTTTTACATTGTTCATTTGTTTAGCGCAACAATGAACACTGGATCGTTATCGCACTAATGCTCCGGGACGGCCGAGCTTATTTCTTTGATTCCAGGAGAGACCCTAACAAGCTGTGGACCGATCTAAAGTAAGTTCTCAATGCTGCTCTTTTGATGTTTCATAAGTCCGACCATAAGACCATGCCACATTCACACTACAAATTTCACACCAGCTTCTTGTCGGCAACAACCGAAAGACGAAACCATGCACATATCTGGCTACTATGCCATGGACCTCATGGATGACTATGTGCGCGCATGACCACTTTTGAGAAGTCATTCAATGTTGCAGGTGCGAAGAGAATGAGAAGGAAGTTAGGCTAACTCACTTTTGGGCAGAGCATGAGCGCCTTCACAGGGTGCTCGCGAATATCATCAATCAATGTAGCCAGGGATGAGGGGATGTTCTACTGCGGAGCAGAGATGTAAGAAGAACAAGAGTTGAGAATGAAACATCAAAATGCCGACGGATGTTTTCGCTAAAGGATATGTATGCTCCTTTCGAAAGAGTTAAATAGTCCGGAGGTGCCTTAAGTTGTCTGGCACGGTCATGTTGGTGCCCAAAGTTGTAAAATACGTGAAATTAGTGCTATAACTTGTCCTATGATGCAAATACGGTGGCTACGTACGTATCCGAGTGTACGTCCTGCCCATGTGGCCTTGGCCCACATGTCAGTGGATGACAGCTGATGAGGTGTGCGTGAGAACTTTTTTGCAAAAAATACCCGCATATTCTTTTAGTAATAATTACATAAGAAAGCCAAATATGGGTCCCACGTGTCAGTCTGTTAATACTGCAGAAAAACGAACTGCCTCGCTGATGGGTTTGAAAAATGGGACGTCCAGGTTCAAAACCTGCACGCTAGCCACCGGGTAGAAGACTACTATAAGTACAACTGCTAGAAAAAAAGAAAAATTCTGACCGGCGCTCTGCAATCTCCTTTTATGTTATTTACCTTTTTTTTCAATTTACTACTGTTTAGTCATATATAAATTACAACAATTATGAATATTTGATTATTGTCTATTTTAAATCTTTATTATATTTTCATTATTGTGTAGGTTGAATAGGTAAACATGAACATTTTCAAAAATTTATGTGAATTTAAACAGTTCAATGTATATTATAAAATATTGTAAATGTGTTAAAACATGTTAAACATGTTTGTAGAAATTTTAAATTCTGTAAATGTGTTAAAACATGTTTGTAGAAATATAAAAATAAGTTTATACAATGATTTTTTAATACACCTTGAACATTTTTTAACTATATGTTGTCAATTTTTTGAATGCATGACATACTTTTTTAAAACACATTTACAATTTCTTAATACAGCTGAGACTTTTCCAAAAATATGTTGAACATTTTTTTCTAATGCACTAACATTTTATTTAAGTTAATGGCAGTTCTAGTATTTTCTTTCATTTATTTTTTATGAGGAAAATAATATAGAAATAAACATGAAGTTGAAAAATAAATAAAAAGAAACCTTGTCCGAGCCAACACTATATTAAAAAAGTTTGAAAAGATAAATACCAATGCGACATCTATAAGTTAAATATACGAGGGTTTCCTGTAAAAAGAATGCTCATGCGCGGGCCATCCACCGACATGTGGGACATGGCCGCTTTGGCATGCCACGTAGTAGGACATACATGTGAATACATACAGACACACCGCATTTGCACCATAGGACAAGTTATAGCACCCGTTTTGTGTATTTTATAACTTTGGGCACCAAACTGACCGCACAAGACAAGTTAAGGCACCACTGGTGTATTTAACTTCTTTCGAAAAACTTGTCAAACTTTAAATTAGGTCATAACACAATGCTTGTTGTCTTGCATTACTGTATTAATTACCTTGTGATCTTTAGTTTATATGTACGTGTGTCGTATGTTCTTATGAATTACCTTGTGATCTATAGTTTATATGTACGTGCATATGTTTATATGTACCCTGTGATCTTTTCTACATGTATATATTTTGAATGTTATTGTGTGCTAAAAATAACGGATGGGACCGCAAGAAGAATTGTGGGAGAGGGTCTCTGCAGCGGACGTGGAGAAGCACTATCTATGGACGCAACATCGGGCAGAGCACCTTAGAGAGGCGACGTTATCTTGGGTCAGAAATGTTCCAACGGCCAGTGTTCTCTAGTGATGGAGAAGATATCAGAGAGGCGGTTCAATGACCTCGCGGTCTGCATCCCGACGAAGGCGCCCCCGGATGAGAGGTTGAGGATCTGGCCAGGTTTGAGTCCAACCACCATACCCACGCCGGGTGAGGTAGTTAAATGGGCTCTTCGAGAGACCAAATCTCCGATCCCAGAGCAAGCGGCCTGATGGTTCCTGTTCGTTCCATCCACTAGTCATTCATATAGTATGTACGGGTTCTAGTAACACTCTACGTGTTGAACATCGCCCGACACTCTTTCACTCCTAAACATCTCGTCAAACGGTGATGAGCTACATATGCTTGTTATTGTAATGCACTTGTCGTAATCCAATGATCCAATTTAGGTGCATTATGCTGCAATAGCATCAACTCATCATAGATTAGTACTAGTGGCGGACGGAACAAAGCGCCTACAATTGCTAAATTAAATTTCGGTGGCAGGCGAAGACAGACGCCCGCCACTTCTAGTGTGCTATCACTGGCGAGCGAGCGCCCGCCACTGATGGCATGTTAGTAGTGGCGGACGCCCCTGAGAGTCTTCCCTGTCATTGGTAGTCTTTTTATGCCTGTCGTGCTAGGCATTCCTACAGTAGTGTGTCAGGGCACAAGGTTGGATGACCGACTCCCACCTCATTCCACGTGCCCGCCCGGTCTGCACACAAACATGCCGTCGTTTTGAGAGCGGAGATGCCCTAAGTCTTGTTGTGACAAATATAAAAACAAATGTGTGAGAATCTTGTGTCTTTACGTATGACATATGTCCTATCTGTTGAAGTTTTTCATATTGGGAAAAGACAATGATCCCATCTCCCTATGCACTGACCAAAAATGGCGGTTAATTTAGACGAAAGTAGGTAAGTATGCGTAAAGAAATTGCAGTTACCGTTGTTTTCCTCGTCGTGGGGCAGAGCGTGTGCTTAGCCGAAAAATATATTTCTCTCACTCTCTCTCCCTCTTGAACACTTGCATTGTGTCGACTCATCTGGTAAAGCAAGTATATTCATGAGTGCAACTATCTAGCAATCCAGAGACATAGCTTGGGGTACGCACGTGAAGCTAGCTCCGGGAGAGCCGCGAGAGCCGCCGAGACGGATCTGTGACGGCGATCGGATATACGGATTGGTTCAGATCAGAGACGGTGATGAGCACGCGGGATCCATCTCGGCGGCTCTCGCGGCTTGGCGAGGCGGGGTGGGAGCCCTCCTCCTAGGCTCCAGTGGTGGCACACTCCGGCAGTGGCCGGTGCGCCAGGGCTCCTACGGTGGCGCTGCTGTTGCGGTTGGTTGCCGGATCTAGGCAGCTAGATCTGGGGCTTTGAAGGCGGTCGAGACGGTGCACAGGTTGTCGGGTTGATTACTTGGGACGGATCCGGGTGAAAAAAGCCCGGTCTTCGGTCGATGGCCGGAGCCGGTGATGACGATGCCCTTATCATCGTTTCCTTCATGAAGGCATCATCGAGGTGAAGCTCCCAACTCCACTCAATACCTCCGGGGAAAACCCTAAATCAGTTGATCGGATGTTGGGGGCAATCATGTGTTGTTACCCCCTTGGAGGCGGCATTTTTGGAGGTGCACTCGGCCTCGAGGGACCAGCAGACGGTCTCTTCGGCGGAGCGGTGTTTCTCTCTACATATCCATGGCGGCGGGTCTCGGCGGCGTGGAGCAGTGGAGGCTCGATGTTCGATGTGTGGCAATGGACACGCGCAGGAGGAGGACGCTGTCTGGCGGCGTGGTGGCGTCGATGCAGAGCGGCCTGGCAAGGTCGGTGCGTCAGTTATGCTCTAAGGATGGATCGATGGAAGATGGAGATGACGGTCCTTGCAGCGTGCGGTGCTTACTGGGAGTGTGCCGGTTCGGTGTGTGACCCAGTCCAGGTAGTTGCTTGGATGGGGCATCCGGCTTTAAATGTTATGCTTTGGTGCGATGTTTGTTTGGTATTAGGCCCGGACGTTCGGCACGCTTTCATCAAAGGGATAGGAGTAGCAACAGTTGTTGCCAAGATGGTGGCTTCAGACTAATTGATGTAATACCTTGTATGGTCCTGGTGAATAATTAATAAAATGGTTGCATGCATCATTCTGATGCAGAGGGCGGGGATACATCCTCCTTTTCTAAAATAATAATAATAATAATAATAATAATAATAATAATAATAATAATAATAATAATAATAATAACAATAAAGTAGCTAGTTCGGTAAAAAAAAAGTGTATCCTGGTTATGTACTGATGCGTTCAATGAACTCTCTCTGATTAATTGATAACACCCATATGATGCGCATCAGTCCATGCGGAGTGACCTCCTTTCCGGAAAACACACACACCAAATATGCATCAGAAATGGCCTTCAGGCCAGGTTGATGTGCTCGTAATCCCACAAATTGCAGTCACAAAGTACATGTGAAATATTTGATTAATTCTATTTTTACCCTAAGTTTCAAGTTTGTGACTGCCATTACCTCATCTAGCAGATTTTTCACATTTTTACCCTATTAAGCAAACCTGTGTGCCACAGTTTACCCCTTTAAGAAATGTCGAAAATCTGCTAAATGGGGCATGTGTTGTCACACACATGAAACTTAGGGGTAAAAAGTGAAATTAACTATAATTATTTTTGGATTGAGTAAACTCATTATGCTGTCATAATGAGATTCCATTTGATGTTAAATGGATAATTATCAGGTATACAATGGTACCAGCTTCAGTATACCTGGGTTTTACTGCGGCAATCATTTGGGTTGGGAAGGTAATCATATTGATTTCCAATAAGCTATTTATCTTCATTTCTCTCCGGCTCACATACATACCTTTCACAATGCAGGGCACATATCTTACCTCTGCTGCCCTCAGTCATGCAAGAGACAATAATCTACCTGATGGCCCGGCTGTAGGAAGATTTAATGGAGAGTTCTGGGGAGTGTTCGCTAGTACTCAGGTACAGAAAAGATGTGAAAACAAACTATTTCTAGCCGAAGTTAACATGGAAACATATGCTTCGGTATTTTTTTCCATACCTCGAGTGTTTTTCTTTTCTTTTCGAAAAGGTGGTGTACCCCGGACTCTGCATTAACTGATGCACACAACCATCATACCTCAAGTGTAGCTTCTATTCTTCTTGCACATAAGAAACATACCCTCTACAGTTACAACGGTACAATGATCTCCGACTTGGTGACTTGTGCTACATCTGAATTATGCAGGTCATTGGAAATCTGATCTCATTTGTTGTACTGCGAAATAGAAAGGTTGGTATCTTAATTCAGAGTGTTATTAGAATCCTGTGGACTGCAATTTACTTGCACAACATATGTAGTCATCTTGTTTGATCCTTCACTGTCATATCACGTCAGGGTGGCGGAACTGTAACAGGAAAAAATCTGTTGTTTCTTGTGTTCCTTGGCTGCACGGTTATCGGCATTGTATTAATGTGTTTACTGTCCAAAAGAGATGAGAAACAAGATCATTCTTCAGCACACTCATCGTTTGGAGATATGTTGAAGTGTATTGTCGCCCCTCTCAAGGACAAAAGGATGCTTCTTTTAATTCCTCTTATGGCATATTCAGGTTTACAACAGGCATTTGTATGGTAAGTTTCCCCCCAAAAGAGTTCGCCATGCACGGTAGTTCATTTGTTAGTGTGCTTTTTTTTAAGAATATGTTGTGGATTTCTTAGGGCTGTATTCACAAAGAGTATTGTGACACCTGTGCTTGGCCTATCTGGAATCGGCGGCGCCATGGCAGTATATGGTGTAGCTGATGTAGTTGTAAGTGAAACTATTAAACCTGAAGTCAACAGTTCATGCTTCCCAATAGATTATTTAATCTTCAATTGGGTCACTCATTCATTCTAAACTACTGAAAAAGACCATGATGTCTGCTTGCCTGAGTTTTGAAGCTTGTCGAACATCGCAGTGTTCATTGGTTGCTGGACGTTTTACTTCTGGGCTTCAGTCAGCTACATTTGTAGTGTCAGTTGGAGCTATTCTTCAGGCTGCTGTCCTCTTCTGGCTGCTTCTCTTTTACCGGTTTGATTTCTTTGCTCGCCCTCGTGCAGTTTCTGCTATTTTCGGTGCACTCATCTTTGTCTTCCGTGCAGCCCAATGGGCAGATTACTTGGCGCAGCGGCTCCACTATTGATAGGTGCCTTATGGGGTGTTGGTAACGGAGTCCTGAACACACAGCTAAGTGCTTTACTTGGGCTGCTCTTCGAGGATGTCAAGGTAATCTTAGTTTACGTACATGATAATGCTTGATTTAGTTTGCTCTCTTATAGTAGTAATTTTCATCCTGTCAATGAATGCACCAAATATGTATGGAAAAATAAAAAAATGCAAGAGGCGGTTTTTGCGCAGTTTAGGGTCTGGCAATCAGGTGCCATGGCAGTCATCTTCTTCCTCAGCCAAGTCATCACACTGCAAGCCATGCTTATCTTGTCCACGTCGCTCGTCGTCTCTTTTGCCTCCTTCCTGACACCCCCCTTGTTGTCGACAAGTCATCATCAACTATCAGAATGTGAGGCTATTATTTCTTTTTTTGAGGAAACTGAGGCTATTATTTCTCTCCTCGGGTTGATCTATTCTTCGTTTTTTTCAAATTGGCCAAGTTACCCATTGCATATTCGCATTTATCGAGTATAGAGTAGATCTGCTTCTCTTTCTTCTTATGAACAGAATTGGCTTCTTATCTTCAATGGAATGAAATAAATATTCGCGCTTTCTGACACAGAATCCCCTAGAAGGATTAGGTACATAGGATATGGATAGTCTTTTTCAATGCGATAAAATAAAGCGACACCGTATCTATTTTTATTTGCTAAAGGGGTATTTCCATGGGTTTGCCTTGGTATCGTGTTCATACTGTCGCATTGAATGATCCGGGTCGATTGCTTGCGGTGCATATAATGCACACAGCTAGAGCAGTGGTTGGGCTGACTCAATGACTTTATATGAATTAGCAGTTTTTGATCCCTCTGATTCTGTTCTGGATCCAATGTGGAGACAAGGTATGTTCGATGTCGTTGTTACCACGCGTCTTCACCATTGTTATTCATTAGCATGCAGTTCAACCCGAGTGTTGTATCTCCTGCATATTTTTAGCAACTTTACAGTAATACTAGGAACCAGCTGGAGAATGCACGCTGATACAGCTATGGATTCTCTACCTTGCCGTGGCAAAGCCCAAGGAAAATTTGGTTGCCTTCTACATCGTTCGATATAACATAAGTTATGATTATGGGGACTGGGGAATCCGGTTGGCACAAAAATAAAAATCTAAGCACCACATTCTCCATACATTCTGCAAGATCAACATTGTGTAACATTTCCCCTTGTTAGAATAAATCTGAGGCGCTCCATCAATCTACCGAGGACCAAGCAATCACACAAGCACGCCAACAAGATTTGTTAACGAGGTTCACCGATATGGCTACATCCTGGGCTCCCCGCGACACCGTCACAATACCGCACCCCGGCCGCCCGGGCGCCGGCACACGCCGCCGGCTCCCCCGCGTGCCCGTGCTATTATGTTGGCATATGTTACATCGTGTGTCTACCCCCGATATATATGAGATGCTTAGGATACAAGTGTCCTATTAGGACACAACTCCTACCCTGTCTACACACAGTCCAAAACCAAGTCCAACTGTAACCAACCTTGTACAATAATATTCGACACAATTCTAACAAACTCCACCTTGGCGAATATTCTCCACCACCTTGAATTCGTCTGTGCGTCAAACCTCAATGTACATTGGACTTGAGATACGTCATGAGCACCGCTGCTACTCCCAGACTCCACGCGACTCCACCTGCAACTGTAGTCCCTTCTCGTCTTCCTCACAGTCAATACTCGAGCAAAATTAAGTTCCTCAATACTCTACTTTGTGCTTCAAACTTCCGGAGAATCCGTTCAACACCATCACACACTGACCACTGTCTGCGTGAAAGTGAACAACTCACATATTGGGCGCCACATATAAGAATTACATGAACTCAACGTCACTGCTCTTTCTTGACCGTCTATCTGAAACTTGAAGGAATTTCACTGTCGCCCTGTGTCACTCTGAGTCAAATTCACAGTTGTCTCATCCTTTTCCTCGGATAGTTTGTGACATGTCCCATAGCTATAGCACTCCGCCTCCTTCTGTATTTGTCATCCGCACTTTGCCATGTACACTGAACACCACAGAATATACGACAATGTACTCTCTCAGGTTTTGACAATTTTAGACTCTCCGCCACTTTCTCAGATTGCCCATGGTTAACTCTTGTCCATCAACCGGCACCGATAGACCCAGTCACCAACTTGAATCCGGTACTCGTCAACACTGCTTCAGCACCCCCTTGCACACTTTGTCTGGCCACATGTCTGACCACCAGTGCCTTGGCCTGTCGCTGTGTCCCGTGCTTACCGCACGCCTCGCCGCTATCACCACGTCGAGCCTCTACTGTCCTGGTCGAGTCTCCCGGGTAGCTAGCCCCCACTGTCTCAACTCCCACTGCAGAGAACCACCGATCATCACCGACCGATGTCGAGTATCACGTCTCCATCAGACCACTGGTACCCAGTCTGAACCACGTGTCTCTCGCTTTCTCGCTGAAATAGGCTTCGACTCTTTGTCGACTTACGCCGTAACCCCTCCATCAGCACAGAGTGAAGTCATCCATAAGACTCCAGTTCCACCTTTAACATGACTCCATGGTGGTTGTACGTGCCACCCCCGCGCCCCATCGACTTCAAGCTCTCTCATGTGTACACTGCCTTGAATCAACCATGCGCAATAGTCTTGTCAAAGCCGCACAAGCCCTCAGGCCCGCACCACGTGTTTCCACGCCCCAGAAGTCAGCCACCATCAGCATCATACTCCTATGTTGTCGTCGCTGAAATCACCGCCGTCTTCTGCTTTGACCAACATCCATGTTGATCCATCAGACTGTCCAGTCCGACCCAGCCGAAATTATCCGACTGCAACCATGCTTCACCTCGCGTCGTGTCCGCCTCGCACTTCTGTGCATTGCCTTGACGCCCTATGTATGCATGATCCTTCCACGACGCGCTCCAGACCCCTCCAAGCCTTATATGCACGACGTCATCCTCGCCACGCACTCCATCTTGACCAACTCGACATCACACCGCACTTTCATCCGAGAAATTATTTGGACCCAAGCAGCTTCTTCGTGTCTGCATTGCAAACAACATAGAGGTCACGTTTTGCTCAAAACTCACGCCATGCATACTTCTTTGTCCAAAAACTACTTCCGATGCCTCAATTTGGCAACCTCATGCGCCGGCTCCCAGGCGTCTTCCACGGCGTCCTGTACCTGACGCAATGCCTGCAATCAAAATTTGCCAAAAAGAACAGAAAAGTTGATTCCTTGATTGAGCCTGCGCTGCCCGCGAAGATATGTTTCCTTTAACAAATCTCTCGCTGCCTTTTCTGCATCTGCCAAGAACGACCGTGATCTCTACCTGCCGCGCCACTAGCAACAGCCCGCTCCGCGCACGAGACGCCCACGCCTGGGCTTTTGCGCTATTGGCTTTGCCGCCCGCCTGGACTTCAGCCTCCTCACCAGTCACCTGGGCCGCTGGCCGCCCAGCGCTAGCGCGCATGTAGGCATGTATTCCACGCGTTGGCAGTACGCCTGCCTGATAGATTGAGATATTGGAGAAGTAATTGTTGTATTGATCGGGGCCTCAAGGGCTGTTTATATAGATTACAAAGCTTGGGCTCAAAGACTAGACTAATAGAGATAGAGTACAATTTGAACTACCAAATATACAAACCGAAGATATACTCTAATACCCCCCGCAGTGTCAACATCCGGTGTAACAATGTTGAGACTGGATCGAATGCCAGTGAATGCTGCAGTAGGGAGCCCCTTGGTGAAAATATCAGCAAATTGCGCAGTGGTAGGAACATGAAGCACACGGACCTCGCCAAGAGCCACTTTTTCACGAACAAAATGAATATCAATCTCGATGTGCTTGGTGCGTCGATGCTGAACATGATTGGACGCATGTAGACTGCAGAAATATTGTCGCAATACACAATAGTTGCACGCTCGATTGGTCGATGAAGCTCAACCAAAAGCTGACGGAGCCACACTGCCTCGGCCACAGAATGAGCAACAGACCTGTATTCAGCTTCTGCAGACAATCTGGAAACTGTAACCTGCCTTTTGGAAGACCAAGAAACAAGATTGTCACCCAAATAAACACAAAAGCCGGATGTAGATAGTCGAGTATCTGGGCAACCCGCCCAGTCTGCATCAGAATAAACTGTCAAGCTTGTTGGAGAGGAAGAATTAAGGAGAAGACCATGATCAATGGTGCCTTTGAGATACCGAAGTATTCTCTTGACATGAGAATAATGAGGAACACGAGGATCATGCATATATAAGCAGGCTTGTTGAACAGAATAAGATATATCAGGGCGAGTGAGGGTGGCATACTGGAGAGCACCAGTGATACTGCGATATAGAGTAGGATCAGAAAAGGGTTCACCATCGGCCGACAGCTTAGTACCAACGTCGACCGGCGTACGACAAGGTTGACAGTCAGTCATCCCTGCACGAGAGAGTAAATCAAGAATGTACTGACGTTGAGATAGAAAGAGTGTAGATGAAGTGCGGGAAACAGTGATCCCAAGAAAGTGATGAAGAGGACCGAGATCAGTCATGGAAAATTCACGATTAAGAGAAGATATAATATGTTGTAAAAAGGAATCAGAAGAGGTAGTGAGAATTATGTCATCAACATATAAGAGAAGATAGGCAGTATGGGAGGAGGAATGAAAAATGAAGAGAGATGAATCAGATTTAGACGCGGTAAAACCTATTGTGTGAATAAAGGTGGTGAAGCGATGAAACCAAGCACGAGGTGCTTGTTTAAGACCGTACAGAGATTTGTGAAGAAGACAAACAAAATCAGGAGAAGAGGAATTCTCAAAACCCGAAGGTTGTTGACAATAGACAGTTTCATTGAGAGTGCCATGGAGAAAAGCATTTTTAACATCAAGTTGATGAATAGGCCAAGAAGAGGAAACATCAAGACTAAGAACAACACGAATAGTGCTTGGTTTAACAACAGGAGAAAAAGTCTCATCAAAGTCAATACCATGCTGCTGGGAGAAACCACGACACACCCAACGAGCTTTGTAACGAGCGAGAGTGCCATCGAAATGAAATTTATGATGAAAAACCCATTTTCCAGAAACAATGTTAACACCAGAAGGTTTGGGAACAAGAGTCCATGTATTATTTTGCTGAAGAGCTTCAAATTCATCACGCATAGCGAAAAGCCAGAGAGGGTCAAGAAGAGCTCGCTTATAACTGGTTGGAATAGGAGAGATGGTTGGGGTGGCGGTAAGATTGAGACGTTTGGTGGGGAGAAGAAATCCTCGTTTTCCACGGGTGCACATGACATGATCATTGGTGAGCGGTGGTATAAGAACGGCATTGGGTGGCAGTGGGTTTTCGGTTAAAGAAGATGGTGAGGAAGAAGAATCAGAGGTGGTGGGTGTTGAGGTGGTTGCCGTGGTAGGATGTGGTGAGGAAAAGATGGATGGGGTAGAGGATGCAGTTGCGGGAGAGGTGGGGGACGGGGCAGGAGGGTGGCTGACGGTGGGCGATTCCGGCGGAGAGACGGAACAAGACTCCATGGCAGCAGAGATGACTGAAGGACGAACTAGGGAAGGGGTTTTGGTGGTGGCGGATTGTGGTGGAATTGGTTTTGTGGTTGTAGTGACAGAAAAAGGAAAAGTATTTTCATCGAATGTGACATGACGAGAGAGAATGATACGACCAGAAGATGGATCGAAACAACGATATCCTTTGTGATCATCAGAAAGACCAAGGTGAATGCAAGGTAGTGAGCGTGGTTCTAGTTTGTTGGAGGCGGTAGAGGCAATGTTGGGAAAGCATAGACAGCCAAAAACACGCAGAAAAGAATAGTCAGGGTGGGAGAGAAAAAGAGATTGGAAAGGCGAATAAAGAGGGCAAGTTTTAGTTGGTCGAATATTAAGATGTAGTGTGGCGGTGCGAAGGGCTTCAACCCAAAAACGGGAAGGAAGAGAAGCTTGTAAAAGCAATGTGCGAAGAACATCATTAATAGAGCGAAGACAGCGTTCAGCTTTACCATTTTGAGAAGATGTATAAGGGCATGAAAAACGAAGAAGGATGCCTTGAGAGAGAAAGAAGGTGCGGTTTTGGGTGTTATCAAATTCACGACCGTTATCACATTGAATAAATCGAATTGGCAAGCCAAAGTGTGTGATTACATATTGTCGAAAGTTGAGAAAGATTGCAGGTACTTCAGATTTAGCGCGAAGAGGAAAGGTCCAAGTATAGTGAGAATAATCATCCAGGATCACAAGATAATATTTATAACCAGAAACACTAGGGACTGGAGAGGTCCATAAATCACAGTGAAGTAACTCCAAAGGAAAAGTACTAATGGTAGTAGAGGTTCCAAAAGGTAATCTAACATGTTTGCCATATTGACATGCATTATAGAGAGAGGGATTATGAGGACTGCTAGAACTAGGGATACAAAATTCTTGGAGTAAAGACGTCAAAGTGTTTTTGCTGGGGTGACCGAGACGACGATGCCATAGATCAACAGAGGCGAGCATGGCACGAGAGGTGGATGTGGGCGCACCATGAAGAGGATAAAGATCGCCCGTGCTATTGTACCGAGCGAGGACCGCCCCCGTTGTCAGATCTTTCACAGACAAACCAAAAGGGTCAAAGGCCAAGATAACTTTGTTGTCAATGCAAAATTGTCTAACAGAGATAAGATTTTTGATGATGGAAGGAACCACAAGAATATTGCGTAGAAGAAAATTGGCATGAGAGGAAGGGATGTAAGAGTGACCAGTGCATGAAACAGGGATGGTGGAGCCATCGCCAATGGTGATAGTGGAAAAAGCAGAAGGAAAACAAGCTGACAATAAATTCATATTTGAAGACATATGCATTGATGCACCAGAATCGAAAATCCAATCCGTACCTGCGTCGTTGAGGACAAAATTGTTCATGGCGTTGATGAAGGCGGCTTGGTCCCAAGCCGGCTGTTGGGGAGGAGCAGAGGGGCCAGGAGCTTGCATGTTGACGTAGGGGATAGCGGATGGGTAGTATGCGATTGGGGCCTGCATGTTGCCGTAGAAGCCCGGCATGGTGTTGTAGGGCGACGGTGGTCCTGGCGTGCTGGTAGGCGGAGTAGGAGTGGCGGTGTAGACGTGCGTCGGCGGCCTGGGTCCAAGGAGTCCCAGAGAGCCTGTGGCTGGACGAAGACCGGGGCTCCACGTGCCCGTGTACGCAGGAGGAGCACCATACGGCGAGGGGGCCGACCATGGCATCGACCAAGCCTGGACGAGGCCAGTCCAAGGATCATGCTGAGGAGGCCATGGCGACGGAGCTGGTGGCGCGGGAGCGGTGGATGACGAGGCCGGTGCAGGTCCGGCAGGAGGAGATGCAGGAGGCCGGTAGACGGGATTCTTGCCCTTGTAGTTGTGGATGCCGAGGTCTAATGAGATTGGTATGAAGGGAGAGACGTCGGCAATGGTGTCGGCTAGGGAGAACATAGGGTTTGGAGGGGGAGGTGTTTGAGTAGTTGTAGAGGAGGAGGTAGGGGGTGGGGCACCGGCGGCGCGGAAGTCGGCCATGAAGAAGAAGGGCTGAATCGGCCGGGGCGGCGGCGCAGGTGGCGGAGCCATACCAGGTGCGGAAAACCTAGGCGTCTGATACCATGATAGATTGAGATATTGGAGAAGTAATTGTTGTATTGATCGGGGCCTCAAGGGCTGTTTATATAGATTACAAAGCTTGGGCTCCAAGACTAGACTAATAGAGATAGAGTGCAATTTGAACTACCAAATATACAAACCGAAGATATACTCTAATATTGCCCACGCGCACGCGCCGCAATATGCCGCCACCGCCGCCGTTCGCCCAGACTGGATCGATACGATCTGGTGGGAGTAAAGTTTGAAATAAACCCTAACTTTGTAGAGCCCGACGCAAATGACCCATCACCTCCAAATCCTTGAAGTTGATACCCTAACCTCTCTGATCCCGGTCTTTTCAAACCTTAGACATGTTTGGCGCAGTGGAAAAAGAGATGATCCCAGCCGGGTTCATCGGCTACTCGCTGACAGTATGGGTCCACGAGTCAGATTCATCTCT
The DNA here is from genome assembly GCF_002162155.2 of Triticum dicoccoides. NCBI lineage: Eukaryota > Viridiplantae > Streptophyta > Magnoliopsida > Poales > Poaceae > Triticum > Triticum dicoccoides. Next base: position 124,633,256 of record NC_041389.1, read on the forward strand.
CTCATCTTATCTTCTTCTTCCTCTATCCTCTCCTCTCTCGAGCCGAGTTGAGGCTTGCGCGGTGATGAGGGCTGACACAGCTCGGCCACACAGGGGCGTGGTGGCGGCGTCAAATTGATGACCACTTAGAGCTGCGGGCAGCCGCGCGTAGCTGTAAGCAACTGCAGAAAGCAGGTGGCGTCGGACACGAAGCTGAAGCACGGCCCGTGGCTGCCAGCGAGCCGAGGCAAACGGCGGCGTAGTTAACGAGCAACGCGGCGGCCATGGCAGGATGGACGCGTGGATGCGTACGTGCATGCAGCGTGCATGTGCACAAACATACGTGAGTCCAGATAGTCCAAAAAACATACGATAAGTGGAGCCGGCAAGACGTCGGCTTCGCACGCCAAGGCTTGATGGCGTCAACGACAGCCGCATCCAGTTCGTCCGGAATGGCGTCGACGGTCGAGCCGGCCCGTCCGGCACACTGATCAGGTCGGATGTATGAGTCCGCCTGCAGCGCGGTCTTGAGCTTGGTGAGAAGATTTCCATAGCCCTCCCTCATGTCCTTGTCCACGGTTGCCATCGGGTCGGGATTGCCCAGGTGCAGCACCCTGTTGCGGAGCTCGTCGGGCGCCGCTGCCGGCCACCGCTGCACTGCACCTAATTAGTTTTTTTTTAACTCTGCGCCTAGTTAGTTGGGGAGTGAACTCGTGGGGAGATGCATATGATAGGTGGGCCCATGTAGTAAGTCACTGTAGAAAACAATCCCGACTGGGATCAGACCTTTCCAATTACACCAAACAAGATTTTATTAATGCACGATCGGGATTGACCGGGATCTGTAAGTACAGGGTATAAATTTCAGGGATTTGAAGGTGAGAGTTCATTTATGTCGGTCTCTACAACATCGGGGTCTATTTCAGACTTCACTCATCTGGTGGAGTCCTTGCTGTTGCACGTCATCCCGATCTCAGTCGAGAACTTCGCGATCCCGCCGTCGCTGTATGCTAGATCGGCTGCTGCTCCTTCCGACTGCTTCTCACCCGACGATCTCCGAACGTTGCCGAGGTCCTTCTGAAATCGTGCGAACCCGCACGTTCACCATGACCATCCGCCGGTCTTCATCGCTTCCTCTAGGTTAACGATCCGCAGCCTCCTCGTAACCTTGCTCATGATACCACTTGTTAGAATAAATATGAGGCGCTCCGTCAATCTACCGAGGACCAAGCAATCACACAAGCACGGCAGCGAGATTTGTTAACGAGGTTCACCGATATGGTTACATCCCCGGGGCCTGACTACGGGCGCTCCTCCCCGTGACACCGTCACAATACCGCACCCCGGCCGCCCGGGCGCCGGCACACGCCGCCGGCTCCCCCGCGTGCCCGCGCTATTATGTTGGCATAGGTTACATCGTGTGTCTACCCCCGATATATATGAGAGGCTTAGGATACAAGTGTCCTATTAGGACACAACTCCTACCCTGTCTACACACAGTCCAAAACCAAGTCCAACTGTAACCTACCTTGTACAATAATATTCGACACAATTCTAACACCCTTGATATGACAAAGGAAGTTGAAAAATGTTGCGATGTTCAAACACGTGCATTTCACAATATTCTGCATATGTAACAAATTGTTGGGAACTATAAACTAGGGGCAATCATAGAGATGATTATATTCCTTCCTATTCTTGAATCAATATTTTTCTTGAATATCATCTTTATTATAGATTCGCACATGACTTGTCAGAGAAACTCTATTTTATATAGGATGCCTATTAAGAATGAGTCCTCGTTGATAGCGCTAGACTTGTAGTTTCATAATATGAACAATTATTTGGCTAATTGCATTAGTATTGTAGTCGATGTGTGTGTATGTGAGTGTTTTTGTATATATTGTGTTTTAAAAAGAAGCTGGCTTATAAAACAACAACTCTGGGACGAGCAAATAGCCAAATATACTCTGAGTGGAGTGGAACAACAAAAGATTAATTGCGTCGCAACTTCATCTTCAGTTGCTGTGGAAAACCGAAAATGTAAGGCGCTCTCGGAGCTTGTATGCTCCCATGGCACGGGAGCAACCGGGCCATCAAATCTGAGATCCAATGATCAGTCGGAGATACAAAAACTGCACGTAATTAGATGACTCGTAGAGAACTTCCATCACAAATTCACGGAAGATCTGCAGGAGAGATCCAATGGCCCGAGTACTCCCGTATCATGGGAGGGAGCACCTGATAATCTGTCCAGTTGTTGGATGCTCTCTATAACCTGCACTACAATTATTATTTTTCGAAACAGAGGTAAAAGATTTGCCTCATCTATTAAATAAGGAGAGAATAGAGTTTAGGGTTTTACATAACCCCCTACACACAAGCGGCATGAAAATTACTCGCACAAAATTACAATCCCAAGTTTCTTTGCGCCGGCAGAAATCCATAACTTTGCTTCTTCAAGAATGGATCTAAGAAGAACAAGTGGTGGAGCAAATTTTTAACGAAACACTCTAGCATTCCGCTCGTTCCAAACGGTTCACGAGATGAGCATGGTGAGGGAGGTCATGGCACGTTTGGTTGTCGGTTATCGGTTCATTTGCCCCACCACTCGTTGACGGATTCATCAAGATGCCACCCAGAGGTGTTGATGTGAGCTAGCCCAAGCTTCTCGATGATATATCTCCATAGCCTAAGCATGTACCGACACTTGAAGAAGAGGTGAGGCCCCGTTTCTTGTTCTCTCTTGCATAGTTGGCAAAGGCCACAGTTAGCCCAACCGCACCTCTCCAACCGACCGACAGTCCAAATACGGTCTTGTAGAGCTAACCAAGCGAAGAATTTAACCTTTGGGGGTGCCCAAGCCTTCCAAACCATGCAGTTCATGGGCGACAGAGTAAAACCAAGGAACTGAGCCTTATACGCGGTGGCCGCCGAGTAGATCCCATCATTCACGTGCTTCCAAATGATATCATCTTCGGCTTGCCCATCAAGGTGGAAACAAGCATCCAAAGAGTGAAGAATTCGCGAATGTGACCAACGGTGACAACGGTGCTGGGATTGATTTTGAGAATCCAAGCATTTCCTTTAAGAGCCTCCCGCACCTTTCAATTTTTTCTCCTTGAGGCCTCGAAGATTAACGGTGCAATATCCTTGGGCTTCCGCCCAAGCAGCCAAGGAGAGTCTCAGAACGGCGTCTTAGCGCCATCACCAACGATGATAGTTGTAGAGGCGTAGAAAAACTCCAGGTCGTCATCAGTGAAAGGGGTACCAAAATCTACCCAAAGCTTGTGAGGCGCCTTCCGTTCGTACCACAACCACCGGAGTCGTAAGGCACGCACAAACTTGTCGGTTTTGGGTACCCCAAGACCCCCATACTCCTTGGGTCTGCAAACAATTTTCCAATTCACTTTGCATTTGGCTCCCGTTGTCTTGTCCGTGCCGGACCATAGGAACGCCCCCTCCAATTTATTGAGGCTGTTAAGCGTGCTTGGCGGCACGATGAGAGGCGTGATTGAGTAGATTGCTTGGGAGGAGATGACCGACTTGACAAGTGTCGTGCGACCGATAGTAGTTATGTTTTGGCCGTCCCATGTGACCAACTTGCCAGCCGCCTTGTCCTCAAGGTATTGGAAGTCCACCTTCCTAAGTTGCCACACGGAGAGTGGCAGACCTAGATACTTCACAGAAAAAGCAGCACGAGATGCCGACATGCTCTGAAGAATGTGCCCAAGATTAATATGATTGCATCGAATTGGCACAACGGAGCTTTTCTGAAAGTTGGGTTGAGGCCAATCACGTCCCCCAAACCTCTCAGGATGGACGCAAGGTCGTCGATATCTGTTTTGATAGGAGCACAAAAAACAACAACATCATCCGCATATAGGGAGGTTCTCACCATGGGGCCTCGCCCACGAATCTTGTGAAGAAGGCCTTTCCGGGTTGCCAAATCCAGAATCTTATGGAGCGAATCAATCGCGATGACAAAAAGGAGTGGGGAAATGGGGTAACCCTGCCGAAAACCACTACCGTGAATAATGGGGCGGCCGGGGATCCCATTCAAGAGAATGCGAGACGAAGACGAGGAAAGCAGTGCGGCAATCCAAGCCCGGAACTTTTCGGGAATCCCATACGCTAGAGGAGATCCAAGATGTATTCCCACTTAACAGATATTAGGCCTTTCTTATGTCTAGCTTGAAGAGCAAAGCAGGGGTCTTGCACTTGTGTAACCGCCTAGCAAAATTCCGAACACACATGAAGTTATCATGGATACTACGCCTCTTGATGAAGGCACTCTGTGCGTTGGAGACAAGGTCATCCATGAGAGGAGCAAGCCGAAGCAACATGACCTTGGTAATAATTTTGGCTAGGGCATGAATGAGACTGATAGGTCTATAATCAGAGATGCCCTCCGCATCCTCCTTTTTGGGCAATAGAACAACATTGGCGGAATTCACCCAATGAAGGTTGGAGGTTTGAAGGGAGTCGAAACGCTGGATGACCCTCATGACCGTATGGTTGATGATTCCCCAACACTTCTTGAAGAAGATACCCGTGAAGCCATCTGGACCGGGCGCCTTATCACTAGGCATCTCTTTTATGGCCGCCCAAACCTCATCCTCCATGATGGTGTTACCCAGGTCACGCAAGTCATGAGTCTCCATCCCAAGCTCATCCCAGTTGAAGTCTTTGTTGCTACTACGCCCCCTACTCATAACCTCGGAGAAATGGTCATGGATGATCTTCTCTTTTTCCTTGTGCTCAGTCATCCACCCATGCGCGTGATTAATCCGGTGAATGTGATTCTTCCTTCTTCTAGCATTGATGCGGTGGTGGAAGAATTTTGTGTTTGTATCCCCATGCCTCAAGTTTGCCAACCGAGCACATTGGCTCTTCCTAGTCCTCTCAAGCACCACCAAACTGATCACCCTTCACTTGAGCCTCGGGCATATGCCACGTTCCTTTGGAGAGAGGACCCTCGCCTCCAGCGCAATGTCGAGGTAAAGAATCACAAGTAGGGCCGCATGGAGTTCGACCTTCGCCTTGGAGAACAGCTTCTTGCTCCACACAGTAAGCCGGGTCGTGGTTTTTTTGAGCTTGTGGTATAGGACTTGGTACGGCTCCGAGTGCCCGACATGCTCGTCCCACGCCTTTTGCACCACCTCGGAGAAGCCAGGCAAAGAAGCCCAGCAGTTTCCGAACTTGAAAGATCTTGGTCTTCTAGGCCCTTTGTCATCCGCAAGAAGGAGGGGGCAATGGTCGGAGAGGGAAGATGACAAAGCATGAAGCACATGGGTATTCAAGGCCATATCCCACTCTACATTACAGAAGAAGGAGTCGAGCTTGCAAAGAGTTGGGTTGTCCCGCTCATTACTCCAAGTGAAGCGCCTATTCTGTAGGTGAATTTCCTTGAGCTCACAGGCTTGTAGTGCAGCTCGAAAGCGAGTGATCCCGCTCCGGTTAAAATTTCTCTTGTTTTTGTCTCGTGCGCCGGTAAATTTGGTTGAAATCCCCAAGGGCCAACCAAGCAATCCCTTTGGGAGGCTTGTGAGAGATGAGCTCGGCAAAAGAAGCATCTTTGCAAGAGTGATCTGTTGGCCCATATACAGACGTGACCCTAAAGCATACATCGGATGCATGGATACGGACCATGCAGAGAGGCAATAGGTCGATGCGGTGATATTGGAGACGTCGAGCACATTGTCATCCCATAGAAGAAGAATTCCTCCCCTAGTCCCTAACGTTGGGTGTTGTGCAAAGCTTTGAAGCCTATTTACACCCAAGAAGGCAGCGACGAATTTATCGACGTTGTTGAGCTTTGTCTCCTGAAGACAGACAAGTTGGCATGAGGAGGCGGCGATTGTTGCGCTAACTGTTGCCCTCCGAGTCGGACAGTTCAGCCCACGGACATTCCAACTTAAAGTGTTCATGGGTTGTGCCGTCATGTGTCACACAAAAAATCACTTGTCGTTTGCCAGGCATAGCAGCCGATCAGAGCCATCAGGTAGAGGAGAGCCATAGCAGAAATAGCCGAACACTTGAAAAAGCAAAAGAGCACAGTAGGTGGCCTCACACTTCCGATATAACACACACAAACCACAGTGGAAATAACACTAATAGTAGGCCAAACACTACGTGAATCACTAAGAGGTTGGGCTAACATAATCACCATTAATACCCTAACAGCCAACCTAGGGACATCAAACATCCTGAAGAGCTGCATTCCCCAGCTGAGCAAGCTCCAGTGCACCTTCCCCACCATGGTCAAGCAGCGCGTCCTCGACGCTGTTGACAGCCAAGTCATCCAAATGGAAAAATTCCCTCATAGCCATAATCACCTCTGGAGCTAACTGGTCCTTGAATTTGGAAGTGAACTCTTCCAGAGTTGCTTCTGTCACATCTTTACCATCTCTGGTGATTCCCAGCGTGCGGCAGACTAATTTTTCTGCAACTTTGGCCGCCGGCACGGCAACAGCACTTGCACCCGGGCGCTTGATCCTCTGCAGAGAGAGGCCACCCTTCCGAGAAATCTGCACCCCAGCCAGCGTTTTTCGGTGAGCATAGGAGGCCTTGGGGGTGGCGATGGAGGCGAGGCAAAAATGCTCTGTTGCCGCACCTCAAAGAGTGACTTCAGAGGATCTTCAGGGGTCTTGTCTTGTGGATCACGCACCGGCGAGGGAGTACGCTGCAGAGGGCCGACGCAGATCAGGGGCGGTGTTGGAGAGGACTGAAATCCTGGTGGCTTAGATGGAGAGAGCAGGGGCCTTTGGAGCGAAACCGGAGAGCACAACTGCAGCAGGTATTGGTTTGGTGCCACTTGTAGCTGAGAAGGACTTGAGGGAGGCGCAAGACCGTGCCTCGGAGCTCCTGGCCATTCAGGGCCCGGGGCAGGCTGGTCGCCGCGGCTGCAGCACCGTGTGGCAGGTCTTGCCGCGCTCGGCTAGGCGCCGAGCGCACACCGCCGGTGTCCCCCTGCTCTCTCCAACCACGGTGCTGCCTCCCAGCCCCCAATCCAGCCGCACTACAATTAATGAGCAATGCTACACGCACGGGATGATTTTTACTGAGATTTACGGGGATGCTTAGCTGGGATAACTTGAATGGAAGGAAAGGGGATAAGGGGCCCACACCCCCTGAAAATCAGGGGGCGGTGAAGATTAGTTAATGAAGGGATCGTGTAAAACGCCGGTATTACTCCGTTAGTCTAGAATTTTCGTTAAGACTAGCCACAATGGAGAGTAACATACACTAGCAACATACACATAGTGGGTAGTAACATAAGTGTAGTGTCATGCAAAGCTTCATTTATTAGGTTATAGACTCATATTGCATTGGGACCTGTGATGTTACAGTAACTAACTAAGTTACTCAAACTACCTATCTCCTCATTAACTCATTGCCACATAAGCAAATTTGCTGAGTTGGACTCGATGTTACTGCTGAAATTACTCCAAGTGTGGCTAGTCTAATGAACCACCCGGAGCCTTCGAGCTCATACCGTGTTGGAAAAAAATCGCCGCGTCACACACCTGATCGCGTGGATTTCTCCCTTCCATATAGCCAGTCCGGATCCTCAAAAGGGAAAAAATATAGCCAGCCAGCTGAAAGAATATACAAACATGCATGCTGAATCAGCAGGGAGAGGGTTAGCGAGCTCGCGTAGCCGCGTGCTGAATATTCAGTACCGCCATTATTGCAGTTTATCAATCAGTGCTTTTGTTTGGTAGCTATAGACTTCTAGAGCGCTACTAATATTATTGTTTTCGCAGCACATGTATGCATGAGCGGCCACTAGTCACACGGCCGGATATGCATGAACCAACCACGGATTCATACACACATAACAAAGTGGTTCAGCTAGCTAGAGGACTATGCCAAGTTGGCAACCTAATAAGCAGCAGTATAGAAGTTTTCCTTCAACGGAAAAAGGGCAATATAAGTAGAAGATTCTACTTGGTGATTTGGCGATCCCATCTTATAAGTCCGATCTTCCAACTAGCGTCGGGTGCCATCGTCGACCTCATCTGGTGATCTGGAGGCCGACGGAGCATGTGCTTTTGACCTGTGAGACCCCACCTGATGCATGCATGCCACCTTAGCTCGTACTAGCACAATACAAGTGGAATGAGAGGTGTTTTCTTCCCCCCTCTCTCCTTAGAGCATCTCCAGCAGCCGCGCTAAACTAGCGCCGCGCTGCAAAAAAGCCCTTTTTAGCGCGCGCGCTACGCGGCGGCTCGCTCCAGCGGGCGCGCAAAAACGGCGCGCGCGCGATACCGGGTTGGACGCGCGGTCAAAACCGCTTATCCGCGCGGTGTATTTGGAGCGCCAGCTACAGTGCGCAGCACACTCGAGCGCTCGCGCCCGCACTCTCTTCCTCTCCTTGTCCTACGCCCCGCACGCGCCGGCGCCGGCGCCCCGCCCCCCGCCATGGACGCGCACACCGGCGCCCCGCTCACCCCGCTGTACATCCGCGACCCCCCCCCC